>NC_041224.1:104790379-104791612 GCF_002837175.3 Physeter macrocephalus | reverse complement strand
CAGCAGTTATTTCCACTATTCTATCTTCCAGGTCACTTATCTGTTCTTCTGCCTCAGTTATTCTGCTATTGATTCCTTCTAGAGTATTTTTAATTTCATTTATTGTGTTATTCATCGTTTGTTTGCTCTTTAGTTCTTCTAGGTCCTTGTTAAACGTTTCTTGTATTTTCTTCATTCTATTTCCGAGATTTTGTACCATCTTTACTATCATTACTCTGAATTCTTTTTCAGGTAGACTGCCTATTTCCTCTTCATTTGTTTGGTCTGGTGGGTAAAAACCTTCCTCCTTCACCTGCCGCATATTCCTCTGTTTTCTCATTTTGTTTAACCTACTGTGTTTGGGTTCTCCTTTTCCCAGCCTGCAGGTTCGTAGCTCCTCTTATTTCTGGTGCCTGCCCCACTTGGTGAGGTTGGTTTAGTGGTTTGTGTAGGCTTCCTGGCAGTTGGGGACTGGTGTCTGTATTCTGGTGGGTGGGGCTGGATCTTGTCCCTCTGGTAGGCAGGGTCACGTCTGGTGGTGTGTTTTGGGGTGTCTGTGATCTTAGTATAACTTTAGGCAGCCTCTCTGCTAATGGGTGGGGTTGTGTTCCTGTCTTGCTAGTTGTTTGGCATGGAGCATTCAGCACTGAAGCTTGCTGCCCGTTGGGTGGAGCTGGGTCTTAGCGTTGAGATGGAGATCTTTGGGAGAGCTCTCGCTGATTAATATTACATGGGGCCGGGAGGTCTCTGGTCGTCCAACATCCTGGACTCAGCTCTCCCACCTCGGCAGCTCAGGCCTGACACCCGGCTGGAGCACCAAGACCCTCCCAGCTGCATGGCCTCTTCTTACGTCAAAGTCTCTGTGGGACCGTTGCAAAGTCCACAGGCCTCTGCATGACCCAAGCACCTCTCACTACCAGCAGTCACGTTGGCATGCACCACCCAGTAATTCCAACTGGAACTGCCATTTTAATGGCTTTTGATATTAATTGCCAGACTGCCCTCCAGAAAGCTCACAACAATTTGCATTAATACCAAATTTATACAAGAGTGTGTATTACTTTGCCATCTCCATTATGGTAGTGAGAGTTAACATATTTTCAAATAGTTTCCAATTTAATGGGTGAAAAATGTCATATCTCTGTTGCTTTAATTTATTTTTCATTTTTTTAAAACAGCCCTAATCTTTTTTTAAAAAATTAATTTATTTTATTTATTTATTTTTGGCTGTGTTGGGTCTTCATTGCTGTGCGC
>NC_041224.1:104789694-104790341 GCF_002837175.3 Physeter macrocephalus | reverse complement strand
TAGTAGCATATTATTTAGCCTCCATGTGTTTGTATTTTTTACAGTTTTTTTTTCCCTGTAATTGACATCTAGTCTCATAGTGTTGTGGTCAGATAAGATACTTGATATGATTTCAATTTCTTAAATTTACCTAGGCTTGATCTGTGACCCAAGATATGATCTATCCTGGAGAATGTTCCATGTGCACTTGAGAAGAAAGTGTGTTCTGCCACTTTCGGGTAGAATGTTCTATAAATATCAATTAAATCTATCTGGTCTGTTGTGTCATTTAAAACTTGTGTTTCCTTATTTATTTCCTGTTTGGATGATCTGTCCATTGGTGTAAGTGGGGTGTTAAAGTTCCCTTGTATTATTGTATTACTGTTGATCTCCCTTTTCATGGTTGTTAGCATTTGCCTTACATATTGAGGTGCTCCTGTGTTGGGTGCATAAGCATTTATAATTGTTATATCTTCTTCTTGGATTGATCCCTTGATCATTATGTAGTGTCCTTCCTTATCTCTTGTAACAGTCTTTATTTTCAAGTCTATTTTATCTGATACGAGTATTGCTATTCCAGCTTTCTTTTGTTTTCCACCTGCATGGAATATCATTTTCCATCCCTTCACTTTCAGGCTGTATGTGTCCCTAGGTCTGAAGTGGGTCTC
>NC_041224.1:104765715-104788852 GCF_002837175.3 Physeter macrocephalus | reverse complement strand
CAGCAGTTATTTCCACTATTCTATCTTCCAGGTCACTTATCTGTTCTTCTGCCTCAGTTATTCTGCTATTGATTCCTTCTAGAGTATTTTTAATTTCATTTATTGTGTTATTCATCGTTTGTTTGCTCTTTAGTTCTTCTAGGTCCTTGTTAAACGTTTCTTGTATTTTCTTCATTCTATTTCCGAGATTTTGTACCATCTTTACTATCATTACTCTGAATTCTTTTTCAGGTAGACTGCCTATTTCCTCTTCATTTGTTTGGTCTGGTGGGTAAAAACCTTCCTCCTTCACCTGCCGCATATTCCTCTGTTTTCTCATTTTGTTTAACCTACTGTGTTTGGGTTCTCCTTTTCCCAGCCTGCAGGTTCGTAGCTCCTCTTATTTCTGGTGCCTGCCCCACTTGGTGAGGTTGGTTTAGTGGTTTGTGTAGGCTTCCTGGCAGTTGGGGACTGGTGTCTGTATTCTGGTGGGTGGGGCTGGATCTTGTCCCTCTGGTAGGCAGGGTCACGTCTGGTGGTGTGTTTTGGGGTGTCTGTGATCTTAGTATAACTTTAGGCAGCCTCTCTGCTAATGGGTGGGGTTGTGTTCCTGTCTTGCTAGTTGTTTGGCATGGAGCATTCAGCACTGAAGCTTGCTGCCCGTTGGGTGGAGCTGGGTCTTAGCGTTGAGATGGAGATCTTTGGGAGAGCTCTCGCTGATTAATATTACATGGGGCCGGGAGGTCTCTGGTCGTCCAACATCCTGGACTCAGCTCTCCCACCTCGGCAGCTCAGGCCTGACACCCGGCTGGAGCACCAAGACCCTCCCAGCTGCATGGCCTCTTCTTACGTCAAAGTCTCTGTGGGACCGTTGCAAAGTCCACAGGCCTCTGCATGACCCAAGCACCTCTCACTACCAGCAGTCACGTTGGCATGCACCACCCAGTAATTCCAACTGGAACTGCCATTTTAATGGCTTTTGATATTAATTGCCAGACTGCCCTCCAGAAAGCTCACAACAATTTGCATTAATACCAAATTTATACAAGAGTGTGTATTACTTTGCCATCTCCATTATGGTAGTGAGAGTTAACATATTTTCAAATAGTTTCCAATTTAATGGGTGAAAAATGTCATATCTCTGTTGCTTTAATTTATTTTTCATTTTTTTAAAACAGCCCTAATCTTTTTTTAAAAAATTAATTTATTTTATTTATTTATTTTTGGCTGTGTTGGGTCTTCATTGCTGTGCGCAGGCTTTCTCTAGCTGCGGCGAGCCGGGGCCACTCTCCGTTGCAGTGTGCGGGCCTCTCATTGCAGTGGCTTCTCTTGTGGAGCACGGGCTCTTGGGTGCACGGTGTTCAGTAGTTGTGGAGCGTGGGATCAGTAGTTGTGGCTTGTGGGCTCTAGAGTGCAAGCTCAGTCATTGTGGTGCCCAGGCTTTGTTGCTCCGTGGCATGTGGGATCTTCCTTGACCAGGGCTCGCATCCATGTCCCCTGCATTTGCAGGTGGATTCTTCACCACTGCATCACCAGGGGAGCCCTCTGTTGCTTTAATTTGCATTTAATTGATGAGGTTGAACTTTGTTTTTCCACACAGAAGGACTGTTTTTATCTCACAGTTTATATATTTTCCATCCATGTTCTTCCTCCATTTTTCTGTTGTATGATTATCTTTTTAAAAATTAATCAGTGAGTGCTTTGCACATCTGCAGTTTATTAACTCTTGGTAATATATATTCCAAATACATTTCCCAATTTTTAGTGAGCTTTTAATTTTATTTACAGAATTTTTTTTGTCATGTAAATTTTATGTTTTGCAGCCAGCCTGTCATCTTTTCCTCTATAGTTTTGTGTCAGAGATGCTTAACTGTTTCTGTGCCATGGACCACTCTGACAGTCTAGTGAAACCCATGGATTTTTTCTCAGATTAATATTTTAAATACCTAAAGCAAAATATAGAGGATTACAAAGAGAAACAATTAAACTGCAATCTAGTTATCAAGATGATAAAAAACAAATTTGTGATACAGTAACATATATACAAAAAGATCTAGCAGCAGGTCTCACATGCACTGTGATCTTGAAATAGTGATGAATGTAAATGATATTTCAAGGTATTAGAACTCTGTAATATGATAAGAAAATATACGTAATTTCTGTGGGTGACAAGGTTAGGTACTTGCTTTGCTGCCTATATCAATAATTGAAAGAAATGCTCTTAGAAATTAATGAAAAGTTGGTGAAAATAAAGCTGTCACTCAGATTTCTGGATGTCTAAATTCTTCCACAGACCCATGACCCCAGGTTAGTGAATATCTGGAGGCACTGAAGTAATAGCTAGAGGTAATCTTGTCCATTTTGCTGTGTCAGGCAGAGTAACCCAAACACCAGGCAAAGGGGTATTTTCTACTTTTGTTTAGGATATCTAGGTGAAAAATATTTACAGTCTCATTTATTAAACCATGAACCTTATTTAATATTGTTAGGAAGATCCTTTTTCAAAGCTTCTACTGCAAACAAGTTTTTGGCAGAAGGTAGAGGTATTGTTTGTAATAAAATAATATTGATAAAACAGGTTTGAAAAGTAATTTTTGTGGTTGTTCCACAATGTTAAATTATGGTAATTTTATCAGCAACATATATAGATGGGTTGTTTATGAAATAAAAATCAGATCTGAAGGTCTGATTTCAAGACTCTGAAAGTTAATTTCTTACTGAATGATCTTTCTTTTGTTGGAACACTTAGGAAGCAAGCGGTCCATCAGCCCTCAGGGTGTAACCAAAAGGGGAGTGAACTGAATTTTCTGTTAGGTCATACCCTTTAATGAAAGTCCTTTTCAAAGTGAAAGGCTTGTGAACTGTGCCTGGCTAATTTGCCAACAATCACTGGACTAATCTTCGCTTTACCTACTTTTGTACTTAGTTACATCCCCCAAGTATGTTTTTTTCATCTCTCTGAATAGTGTACGGATATAGGGCTGAAAACCTCTATTTTATCCTCACAGGTTACAGAAGAATGAGGTAATCCTATCACTGTTTTAAAATTCTAATTCCTATGTATCCTATTTTCCAAGTGATTTTGCATTCCTCTGCCCTGAAATTGAAATCCTCCATATCCTTTATCAATATTAAATTCTTACTTAGAAAGTTCTATGGGTAGGTTCCTTCTAGAAATGAATACTCTGGGAGGGGTGGCAGATGGGACAGCTGAATTTGGTAACAGGGTCCCTGCTTTTATTTCATTTCTAGACCAGCAGCATCAGCATAGCCTAGAAACTTGCTAAACATGCAAATTCTCAGGCCTTACCTTAGACCTACTGAATTAGAAACCCTAGAGGTGGGACCAGCAATCTGTGTTTCATTCAGCCTTCCAGGGATTCTGAGGTCTGTTCAAGTTCTTGAGATACAGACTTCTGAAATGGGTCTGAAATGATCATTCAGAGGATTGTCCAGAAGGCTAAAGAAGGAGTGATGGTAGGTCCCAAAGATGACAGAAGAGAAGATAAGGAGGCAGAATGGGGCAAGAAGACGGTGGAGCCAGCAGGGCCCTTCTAGGATCCAGGACCATGAGCTGTGTCTATGGGGATGACAGTGTCAGATGGACAACCCAGTCCCAGCTGGCTTAAGGAGATGTCAGAAAACATGCGTAAACTCTAGTCACTGGCTCACTGACAGACGGTCATAGAACATGGCATGAGGCGAATGCAAATACCTCTGACACTAAAACTAATGATAGCCTGTAGTACTTACAGAATGTTTACTACCTGACAGATTTCCTGCTAAGCAATCTAAATGAATGATCTCATAGGATTCTCACAAACATGATCCACATTTTGCAGCCTGAAGAGACTGAGAGACAAAGAGAAGTAATGAGCCCAAGACTATCCGGTGAGTGATGGTGGAGCCGGAATAGGAAGCCAGGCTCTGAAGCCAACAGCCGTGATTTAATCACCACTTCATCCACCTTCCCATTTTTCACAAATACAAGTCAGCATCTGCCCAGTGAAACGGAATGTTCGCAGCTTTTGCCAGTCTAAAAGCAGCCTGACAACATCTGTAGAGCCTTCAAGAATAATTCACACTCACTGCATTTTCCTCAGCACAGTGCAAAGTATCTGCTCCCACCAATCCACAGGGCCTTTGCATTTTCCTCTAGCAAAGAGATGTGAAGCCCTGTCTGCTCTTTATCAAGGCCAGTATCATTCAAAGGAATCTTAAAAAGGCAAGATAGGTGGTTCATTTTTAAGCCAATATAAGTATCTATAGCCTATAAAATAGGTTTTAGGAACATAATTGGACCATGCTGTGGTGGCCTCGCCATTGTTACAAAATGGTGGTAACTATTTCGACAACAATTTATGGATAGGCTGCTTATTAAATATATGTAAGATCCAAAGATTTGGTTTCGACGACAAAAAATGAACTTCTGCACTGCAAGATCTATCTTCTCTTTTGAAACTGAGGGAGCTGTGACAAATGGCCTGCAGGATATATGTGAGCAGCCGAGCAGTGGCGACGAATGGAGACTATTATTTTACAAGCTGTCCCTCCCTCATCTGCAAGTTTCTCACCAGGATTTTCATTCTTTTCAAAGCAGCCTTTCAACCTGGATGAGGCTGACTACGAGGTGGGGTACCGCAAAGAATGGAGACAACACATCCCAGGAGAGGACTCCCTCATCCATGTCGTGCCCTCCAGACTTCCTGGGGCTGGGGTGGGGGGATTCCAGAGGGTCTCGGTCAAGGAAGACTGTGCACCCACCCTCACGAATCAGGAAATGCGGACCACATTCTGTTGATCTCTGATGGAGAGTAGTGACTTCTGGAAGGACTGGACAGAAATGCTTCTAAGGGGTAGAAGCTGGATCCTAACAGAGACAGGAGTGGTGGCATGAGCGAGCAACGGAAAGGACGAAGCCTGGCTCTTTGTGTGGTTTTGGAAGGTTATCTTTCCACACAAGACAGCTGGCCGAGGCTTCCCAGTTGTCTCAGCACAGGACTAGCCTGTCTCCTGGTGCTGGCCGGGGTCTTTCAACCTCCCATGAAGGCTTTGTGTACCCTGCTTCATCGGGTTCAAGCTCTTCTCTAGCAATGGGATGGAGGCTCAGGAGGGGCTTCTCACCTGCTCCTGCGGGGGTGAGCGGAACTCCCTGGTCTTCCGAGCAGTCAGGGCCGCAGACATGTTCAGGGCCTGCATGAGTTCGTTGTAACGGAACTTCTGATTTGCCTGGAGCTTGGAGACATAAATGTCACCAAAGGCCACGATGGCCTCCACCCGGTGCTGCAGTTCACAGTCACAGAGATAGCTGAGGAGCTCACACATCTGCAAAAGTGTACACACACGTGAATATAATAATACTTCATGTACATTGGTGAAGCGGCTATCATCCCCATTCTACAGATGGTAACACTGAGACTTAGGCAATTTAAGGACTTGCCCAGTGTCACACAGTAATCATAGAGCTATTACTGGAATCCAAGTTGGCCATTTCTGGATGACTCTGGATTGGTACTTGAACCCAGAGCCCAGCTCTTTACCACTGAGCCGGGAGAACAACAGGAAAATGAGCTCATTAAACACAGAGCATGTCTGCCTGTGGAGACAGAGAATAGCATGTAGGAGAGCGTTTTCCCAGGGCTCTAAGCTCAGTAGAGAAACCACCACTGGGCTTCCCTGGTGGCACAGTGGTTGAGAATCCACCTGCCGATGCAGGGGACATGGGTTCGAGCCCTGGTCCAGGAAGATCCCACATGCCGCGGAGCGGCTGGGCCCATGAGCCGTGGCCGCTGAGCCTGTGCGTCCGGAGCCTGTGCTCCGCAATGGGAGAGGCCACAACAGTGAGAGGCCCGCGTACCACACACACACACAAAGAAACCACCACTGAATGGTACATATGAGCACTGGGTCTCCTTCCTGACATCTTCTGGTTCTGGATGATGGGAAAGCGAGACTTCTGCTTCCCTCCCCATCTTTCATTGTTTTTGTTTATCGGCACTGTTTTTCTATGATCAGTTGTTATAACTAATCTTATCATCATTAGAATTTATACTAATAAGAAAAAAATAGCCATACCTTATAGAGCACTAGCTATTTACCAGACACTGCCAGGCACTTGCCATACTTTATGTGTGTTCCTCATATTTTTACTAAAGCAGAAGTTCTATTTACCCACCTCCACTTAACCCATCACATGTGACTAAAGAACACTCTCCAGTGTGTCTGGGCACAGACAAGGCCCCTGGTGGTGGGGTGCTGTCACCTAGCAGGACAGTCTCTGCACATCTGCACACCTCTGCTCCAGCCAGGTAAACTGGGACCCAGAGCTTATGCTCGTCCTACTTGTGATTATAATTACAACATTTAAAGTCATGTGGGTGAATGAAATAGGAAAACTAAGCTGAATGACTAGGGAACATCTGTGAAAGGCGAGTTTTTTTTTAAAAAAATGCTAAAATTGAGTGTGAGTTAGACAACTATAAAAAGTTGGGGGAAATCATAAAAATCTAGAAGCATTTTGCACTCAGGTTGCTTTCAATTACCTCTAAATCTGCAGCCTACCTTAACGACCCCAAAGTGGTAATCATAGATGGTGCATGACAGTTATTATCCATGGAAAAGAGAGGACTCTATGTGCCAGTCAGGGACTCACATTAAAGAAGAGGTCTTGCCCCAAATCATGTGGATATAGATACCTGCTTCAATTAAACTGGCTACTGCAGGCACACTTATTTTCTTAATTTGAGAGTTAAGAAAAGTTACAATAAAATAAGCCAACTCTTAGTTTTGACATTTTCCTATTGTTTTTCTGCTTTCTATCTCATTTATTTCTGCTCTAATATTTATTTCCTTCCTTCTGCTAAATTTGGGCTTGGTTTGTTCTTTTTCTAGCTCCTTGAGGTATAGATTATTTGAGATCTTTCTCCTTTTTTTTTAATGTAAACATTTATTGCAATGTACTGCCCTCTTCCATTTTTGCTGTATCCCATAGGTTTTGGTACTTTTTGTTTTCATTTTCATTTGTCTTGAGGTAACAACTTTTTAAAAAATAATTAATTAATTAATTTAAATAAAAAAAAAAAAAAGAAGAGGTCTTGGTCCTCCATCAGAATAGCACATTTCTATGTTTTAATAAAATATTTAAGGTACATATGTAAAATTTGTTATGCTTCTCTTCTATATTCAATGTTCTGATGAAATGCCCACCTACCAATCCCATCATATTGGATAACAGAGCTTCGACTGCAGATTATTTTTTATAATATATTTTATGCTAAAATGTTTCAAATTATATTTTTTAAAAACACATTTTAATATTATGTTTTACCATATCATCATCCACATTTTACAAATCATAAAGCCAAGACTGATGGGCTACTGACTTGGCAAATTTATTTAGCTAGTAAGTGGCTGAGGAGCAGGAATTGAAATCCAGGGATGCCTGAACCAGGGTCACTCCACTAAGATAAATTGCTCTCCTCTATTTCTTTTCTTTTCTCTTTTTTTACTTTTTAGAAAATTTATTGAAGTATAGTTGATTTACAGTGTTGTGTTAATTTCTCCTCTATTTGTTTTCATTTCTCTCTTCTCAGTGCTGAGAAGACAAAAGTCACCATCCTCTTCAGTGCATCACTGATGCGAGCTCACATCTGGTAAGACTAAGCTGCACGAGGGGGCAGCTCTAAGTGGGCAGGACTCCTAGCTCAGGTGGCATTTTCTTTGAGTGCCAGTGTAACATGTTCACGTCAGGCTTGTGATCGGAGCACGGCAACAAATGAGAGCAGGTGATGAGTGTGGTCATTCTACAAGCTAGTTCCTTTGGTCAACTCCATGGCCAAAGGCTCCTCCCCGTCTCCAGACAAGATGTCTCAAATGAGCGCTTTAGTCCCAAAGGGTAGGAGAGAAGATCAGGGAAAATCCATCACTGGGACCAGAAAAACAGTTCTAAAGCACATGCTTTATTGACGAGGGCTGGTATTTTCGTTTTGGTTTGGGGAGACTTAGGGAGTACCCTCCAGCTCAGAAACAAGCAGGACCAGTGGGCGCTCTCCCTGAGCATCTCTGCTACACTCCACATTCAAGCCAATGCCCACAGTCCTGGCGTCACCACCAGGCTGCACTGTCTCCCTCCCCGGCTCTTTCCAAGGGCAGGATGCTGGCTGCCCCGAGTTACCTGCAGCTTGACGGACTCCGGTAATCGGGTCTGCAACAAGCCTTTGACGGGAGCCTCCTTGCTGGCCTTTTCCCCAGCCTCCACAGCCTTCTCCTCCACCTGGGTCACCTCCTCCTTCTCTGCTCCGCCCTGTGTGTCCCCACCGTGCTCCCCAAACACGGAGGGGTCGATGAGAAGGAGGATCTGCCGAACATCGTCATCGTCAAACACCCCCATGACCAGCAGGGTTCCGATGAGTTTCAGCACAGGCACAAACTGGAACTCCACGGACCCCCCGACGGGGTCCCGGATGTGAGCCCCACTGCACCGCACTGCCTCCGTCAGCATGCTCAGCGCCTTCGTCTTGAGAAGCTCCAAGGGGATCTCGGGGCTCTGCTTCTGGTGTTCCTCGCTGGTCATGACGAAGCAGGCGGGGGAGAACCTGAACCCTGGCTTGAGGCACGTCCTCGGGCCCACCCCAGGGAGCCCATGCCTCTTGGACTTGTCCGGGTACAGGCGGATTTTCCTGGTGCTGCTGGTGATGGGGATGATGTACTCATTCTTCATCATCAGCTTCCTCTCCTTAGCGCTGGCCAGGTGGATGCTGATGAGCAGGTCATAGAAGCCGGAGCGAAGGAAGCCAGGGAGGTACTTGTTGTCAATGGCGTAGAAGAGCTGGGAGAGGTCCACGTGGCTGCACAGGGCGTAAGCCACCCGGCTGTTTCCCAGGGCGCACAAGGCGCTGTAGAGTCTCAGCGTGTGGTAATGGAACCACATGAGGTCCTCCTGCTCGCAGAGCTCCAGGATGTCCACACACCTGAGGAGGAGACAAACAATCAACCGCTCCATGCGGAGAAAACCGTGCCAGAATTCAGCCGAGCGCTTACCCTCGGAATCGCCACGGATCTCACCGGAGCCGAGGAAGGCAGAGCAGGTAGAAGCCTGGAGGAGTCTCTTACAGGTTATCATTCGTCTCCCAGTTCTGGGTCCGTATCCCAGCTCCTGATAATCCACCATTTCTAACTATGAGGGTCTCAAAAGTCTGTTAAGACTTAAAAGACACTAGCTTACCAAATATCAAAGTCCCTATTATTAGGGCAAAACCCAACTCAGAACTGAAAACATTCAGTACATGACAGGTGACTTGGTCCTCTTATTTGTAGGCTCAGGGGGATCCTCTGTCTCCTGATGTAAGAGCCCCTCAGAAGACGTAGCTAAAGCCCTCCCATCAATTTACCATCTGCCTCATCTATGTAATCTCCAGTTTACCATCAGACACGGGGCTATCCTTTTCCTGAAAACAAACACACACCCGCGCTCTTGTCCAGACAGGGAATGCCTTCCAACCTGTGATGAGTTGGCGTAGTCAGGTGGCCAGTTCCCTTTCTCCATCCTGACTGTAAAGATCTATTTGCTGTGCATTATCCCCTTGTGTGCGGGGAGCCGGGGCTCTGACTTCTGCTTAGATTTTTCCATCTTGTCTTGCTCCCCACTGAGAAGCTGAGGACACTTTGCAATTGCCTTACTTGGCTGGTCTCCTGGTCTCCCTACCCTAGCCTGTCCTTCTGACCATGACCCAGTGGGGTACCTAAATGTGAGCTATGCAGGTGTCAAATACCTCCATCCTCTATTGCTTTATTTTTCCAGTCCAAGAGATCAAGGGGTAATAACATCCATACAAAGAAAACTTACTTAATTTTTTCTATGTACAGAAAGGGAACTAGATTTTCCCTACACAACTTCATTTTTTTTCTCTCTCAGCAATCCCTTTGGGTGGGCATTGATCTCACTGTACTGATGTTAAGACTGAGGCCTGGAGTGCATGAGTAACTCACTCAAGGCCACGCAGCCAGAAAGCGATAGCGCTGGAATTGAATCTAGGCCATAATCCAGGAGCACCTCTTAAAGAGTGGGGTCCAGGAGCCTGCTTCTTGGTTCTCCAAGCAAGCTAGGCATGCCTCATTCTGTCCCTTCTTGCCATCAATAACATGTATTTCTGAGCCACGCTAGGGTTTTGAAGTAAACGCATGGAAATATCCCTGAGGGCAGGTACTCGGAGCTACAGTGAAAGCCCCGTGGCAGGCACATCATTGTGAACATCATGCTGTTTCTGAGTGAATACTCAAAGTGGGGAAGGGAAAGAAGAGAAACCGAGGCTTCGGGGCAAAATCAGCGGTCATCTTGGGCCCTTTGCCAATGAGGACGCTCCTCCTTCCCTTCTGGGTTTGCTGGGTACTGCTTCCCTGCCTCCCGGGCCCGGCCCTTCCTCTTTGGTGCCCCTCCACTACCTGTTCTCCTCGGGGATGTAGAGCGCCATCATCTGTAGGGGCTCCAGGCACTGCACCACCCAGCCATGGCGGTCGCTCACCCGCTCCGTCTCCACCTTCAGGAAGCTGCTGGGCATGCGGCTCCAGAGGACGGGCTGGATGGTTTGGACGTCCAGCCGTGGTGGGCACTGAGGGATGGGGTTTTTCTCTTCACTCTTGAATATGGCTGCCGACAGGGGCATGGCGTTCTGGGGCAAGGCAGAAAGGCATCAGGGAGGAGAACACACGTGCAACACAGAGATGCTCAGTGGCTGGACAAGGCACCTGGCCCATGATAACCAAAAGGATGAGCATACATTAAAAAGAGACAAATGCATCCAGGGACCAATGATGGTCCCAATCATTGGTCCCAATGATGGTCCCAATCATTGGTCCCAATGATGGACCAATGATGCTTCACCAGCATCAATGAAGCCCTGACATGATGGGTTATGTGAACATTCATTAATTCTTTCGGTACTCAACAGAACTGGGAGAAGGGGAAAATGGAAACCTATTTACTGTTGCATGAATTTCACATGGAAGTGTAGAAGTTTGGGAGGCATATGAGAAGCAAGAGGCGACAGATTCCTGGTTTTCTCAGGCCTGAGCTTCTCCTCCTAATGGTCAGCATGCCCTCTCATGTCACAGACATTAGACAAGGGGACAGATAAATACCTTCAGCTTCCCAAGTTCAAACTGAAACAAAGAGGTGCTTGTGGGCTGCAGGAAGACCGCTGGAAACACTTTGGTATTGGGCTCCACCTGGAAACCAAAACAAATCCAGATGTTTGCCCAGAATTATAAAATCATAGGGGGCTAAGTCATGGGTGTTTCAATCAACACCCTCACTCCAACTTGAGCTGAAAGAGGGCAGTTATCTGGCTGCTGATCGTCCACTGCTCAGAAATTCCCAGAGACCCAGTGCCTAACCGTAGCTACTGTCACGTCAATTCAGACATTAGGACATTCTTGCAACTCTCCCGACCCATCACATTAGGGGCTGCTGGGTATTGGGAACATACCCTAAAAGTGCCCCCCAATGAGTCACCCCCTTGTACAATCCTCTCTCCTAGAAACTCTGCCTTGTTTCCAGCAAACAGAATATGCAAAAGCGACTGTCATGCCCTTGATTGGGTTACACTGTAGAAGACTCCATCTCAGCAGATGGGAGAGGAAGATGGTCCAGATAGCCTCGGAGAAGTAAACTGCCATGTTGTCAGAGGGCCATGTGACAGGAGTTCCAGGGGGTCTCATGGGGCTCAGAGTGGTTGGCCCCTGGCTTCAGCCAGCAAGAAATGGAGCCCTAGTTCTACAAATGTAAGCAAATGAATTCTGCCAACAACCATGTGAGCTCAGAAAAGGACCCCGAGCTCCAGAAAAGAATGCAGCCTGGCTGATACCTTGACTGCAGCCTTGTGTAATGCTGAGCACAGGACCCAGCTAAGCTGTGCCCTGACTCCGGACCCATGGACACTGTGGGACAATAAATGAATGCCTTTAAGTCACTGAGTTTGTGCTAATTTGTTATCAGGCAACAGAAAATGAATAGAGCAGTTTTCCTTTCTGCTAGGATATTTGTTACGGGCTTTTGTAAATAATGAACTTCCTCAATGCATTTAGACATAAGAATTATAAACCCACATTTTTATGGCTGGAAGTGACTTAAAAGATTGTCTGGTCCAGTGCTATCATCTGCTCACGATGAAGAGGCCAGACTGGTTAGACCCCAGGCATGCACCCAGCACATGTCATCTGAGCACACTGTAGTGGGCTTAACGTTTCAGATAAAACATTTGCTTTTACCTGATGCTTCAGGTACCCATGGATGATATGAAGGGATGATGCCAGTAAAACCAACAGGTAGGGAGGGGGCTGCTAGAACTGCCTAGGCTATGTCTGAAATAAGCTTTGGTAAGGACATTCAACAATTATTTAGTGCCTATCACATACCTTCTTTGTGCCAGGATCTGGGTTTACGGGTGAGAGACACATATGGGAAATTCTGATTTGATGCTGTGTGACTTTGGCCACAAGGCAAGAGTCATCTCTGGTCTGGCCCCAGATTTCTCAAATACCCAATAGGTAACATCTAGAACAATGTGTGTCCCTCAAGTCATGGCAACTTGAAGCAAGCAGAGGTCTGGCAGCTGAGAAAACTTCACCTGGACCAGCCAGGTGAAGAGAGAGAGAAATGCATGCAGCCAGAGGTTTTCTTTGCTGAGCTAAATTGTACCAGTATAGGGAGCGACAGGCTGAAGAGGGTGGTACGTTTTTAGGTCCCTCAGGAATGGTCTCTGCAAACTTCATAAACTACCCAGTCAAATGCCAGGGCCCTCCTCAAACCTCCTTGCAGAGAGGAGGTCCTTGAAAGCATCTAGGATGGGTGCCCTGGGAGGGGTTTATTTCTACCGTGCAGAGTACACTTCCACCACGATGAACAACAGAAACGTCTCTTCAATCACTAAAATAACAAGAACACACAAGGGTGAGCTCCTGATGGGTGTACATAAGGAGAGAAACTGCAACTGGTGGTGTGCTAAACGGACTACTAGACGGCCCTCCTGACCCCTGGGGTTAGTCCCCTGATCGTGTATGTCACAGGGCAGAAGTGTTTCTGCAGATGTTAGTAAGGCTACTGACCAGCTGACCTTAAGATAGACAGAATATCCTTGTGGGCCTAATCCAATTGCAAGAGCCCTTAAAAAAAGCAGGTGTTTTCTCCTGCTGGGGGCAGAAGGGAAAATCAGAGAGAGTCTTGAAGCCCGAGAAGAACCAGATGCGCCCTTGTTGGCTTTGAAGATGGAAGGGGCCACGTGAGAGGGAATGTGGGCACCTCTGGAAGCAGAGAGGGGTTGGCCAGCAAGAACACGGGGACTTTGGAACCTCAGCCTACAACCACAACTGGATCCTGCCGACAACGTGAATGAGCTCGCAGGGGATTCTACCCAGAGCCTCAGGACAGAGACGGCTCATTCCAGCCGACACCTTGATTTTTGGCCTTGTGAGAACCTGGGTAGAGAACCCAGTCAAATCTAGAGAACTATGAAATGATAAATGGATGCTGTTTTAAGCTGCTAATTTTGTGGTAACTTGTTAAGCAGAAATTAAAAAACTAGTGGCTTCCCAGCCGAGTTGGTCAGTTTGATAATAAATACTTAGCAAGCACTCACTAGGTACCAGGTACCGTCTCATGTGTTAGGGGATGCAGCAGTGAACCTGAGAGATGGCCTCTCCCCTCAAAGGAGCTTACACTCTGGAAGGGGAGGCTGCATTCTAATGGAATAAGTAGTGAGCCCAGATTTGAGGCTGCCACGAAGTGCCATGGACTTTCTTCCCCTTGTGTTTAAGGTACCTTTTATCATTGGCTGCTATGTTTTGTCTTCGCAATGACAGACATTCTATTTCTAATCATGTGTGAAGGTCAGGGCATAGGAACTAGCCTGAATTGAAAGGTAACCCCTCTGGTAAGTCTGAATCTCACGGCTGGCTCTGCTCTCAGAGCAGCGTGGCTGGAGTGGCAGTAACTGAGGAGTATCTCTTGAACATACATCGTATTTCTAATTTCTCCCATGATTACATTAAGTGAGACAGAAAAAGCTTTTCAAATTGCGTAGCAGTATTTAATGGGGAGGTCTAGAAACATTGTTTGAGAGAATCCTCCTCTTATTATTTTGGTTACTGGTCCTTTCTGAATGGAAAGCCAGTATATAAATGTTGCTGCCCTGCTCCTCTTGAGATAATTGAAAAATGAAAATGGCTACAGCTGCAGAATAACAATTATCCCACTGCTGGGAGCCCAGACGCATGGCTGGACACGTTACTGTCTCACGGGAATGAGAAGGGGGCTGGGTGGGTATGAGCCTCCCGACCTCCTCCCCATCCCCACCTCAGGGTGGGAGTGGGTTTGGACCCCTGAGCAGAGTCGTCAGGATTTATACGCATGGAGTCACACCAGGCATCCTGGGATGCAGGTGTCAACATGCAGCTCAGACAGCTGACCAGCCCCATGTCATCCAGGAACTACCGTGAAAGATGGGATACAAATGTGTTCTGCTCTCTGTTGTAACATCTTCTCACCGTCATGGGCTCTTTCCTGAAGCAGGCAAGTCACTGCTGCTGCAAATGCCATGGGTTATTTATTTATTTATTTAGGGACCTTAAAAGTGATTAGATGCTTTGGAGCTCTCTGTAGCTCAGGGAGGATCCTTCAGTCAAACTCATTTCAAAAGTTAATGGGAAAAAGCTAATGGATTCTGAAGGACGGCAGTAATGTATATAAGCCTCCTCTCGGTACTGGTGGGGAGGGGAACGTGGAATCATGAGAAAGTACCAGAAGAATACCTTACTTTCTGCTTCAAAGCCTGGTTTTGCAGAGGCCTCTTTCTGGGAGCGGCTGGTGGGGTCCCAGTTGCTGGGTGGTAGTGATGATTCCACTTCTTCCCAGGAGGAAGAGGAGGTGTGCAGGGGGCTACCCACTGCAGGAGGTCCTGGAGAGGACCGCCACGCCAGCAGGCCGTCCCTGGCCCCCAGGAAGGGCTCTGCCCATCTGATTTTGGTCACCTAACATTTCAGACACTTGCTGCCAAGGGGCTTTTCAGCCCGGAGGCTGTAACCTGGGGCTGATTCTGGAATCTGGGGTTTTAGCCATTTACACAGGAGCTGGATGCTTTTAATCTGCTGTAGTTGGGTAAGCTTCCCTGGACACTGCCTGCCAGTGTCCTGGTCAGAACTCTTCAGGAGCTCCACATTTCTTCCTAATACCTCCCTACCTTTCCAAATTTGTTACTATGAACCGTAACCCATTCTATTCTGTCCATCGTTCCTCAAACATACACTATGCCCCCGTCTCCATTACGCTTCTTGGGCCATTCTTTCAATCTAGTACACTCCTCTCTCTCCACCTGGAAGAATTCTTTGTTTCAAAATCAAGATTTCTCTGTAATAAACCTTTTCTTGATCACTCTCAATGGAAGCAGGCTCTTCCTTCTCTGAACTCGGATAACACTCTATCCACACGTACATGAGGCTCTCCATTCTATCCTTGGAGTGTCAAGAAGGTTTAATACAGAAATTTGACTTCCTAACTTAGCCTGTCTCATAATATGCTCTGTAGAACTCTAGGCTTATAGAATATTACTAATTGTTAAAAAAAAAAAAAAAAGCTCTTCTTGGTGAAATAATATGAGAAATGCTTGGCTAGGTTTCTTTCTGAAGCCTTTCTTAAAGTTTTCTTGTACTAACACTAACTGTGAAACTTCCAAAGGAGGATATAATTTGTGGCATTTCCCAAGCTTACTTGGCCATCAAAGATGAAGCTTAAAGGAGATTAGGCTTCTTGTGGTTAATGACGGGTAAACCTACGTGGGTATAATTAATGGCTTCCCCAAGTAGTTCTGTCGAAGTTCATAGTCAATGAAAGAGGAAAATAAATTATTTATGTAAATGCATTTTAAAGCACCCTGTAAAGAAGCCATAGTGAATGAGAATAACCTTTTATTGCAAAGGGAATACTCCCTGGCAAATCAATCAGTTTTCATAGGTCTATACTTTGAGCATAGAAGTTTCTTAAAGTGAGGAGTATCTCTGTTGACCTTTTAAACTTTGCATCTTATCTAGTGTCTAGGTAACATGAAAGTTGCACAAGAAATATTGATGGAAACAACAAATAACCTTTTAGAGCCCATCACCAAGGAAAAGCCTTCTTATCTTCTACAAGGAGGACCAGCATTTCTGATCAACCAATAAATGAGATCTTTCCCTCTCTGAACAAGAGGAAGTCACTTTACCCTTGTTTGTCTTCCTAGATGGCACTGGACCACGTGGGTACATCAACTCCATGTGCTGTGGTGGGGATGCCACCTATGGAGAAGACCGAGGAGCTGTGCCCCGAGCACCAGGCCGGGAATGCTGCTGTCACGGCCCCAGGAGCCGCCCCTACCTGGTAGCAGGTGCCGAGTTCCCTCCCGTTGGCCGAGAAGGACAACATGCCCATTGCCAGATCCACGAGGCAGCCGATCTCTAGGTCCACGTTGCTGCGACTTGCTCTTTGGGACGTGGCCACGACGTCCCCACCCCAGACCATGTAGCAGTTGCTGCGCTTCACACTAGGAGCCAGAGAGAGGAAAAGGCACAGAATCTGGACGGGGCCAGTTTGGAATCAAGACTCAGGATTGAAATGCCCCCAACGCTTCCAATGAAGCTTTCCAATCAGCCCCGAATAATTTTTTTTTTCTTAAATGAATTCCCTCCGTTTAGGAATGTGGCACTCGATCTGCTTCAAAGAGCAGAGTGTTCAGGCAGCTTGTTTCCTGGCTCATTGATTAGAATTCTCCCAGGTTTTTTCCGGTTCTAGAAGTCCATCACTTTCCCAGACAACTAGAAAGCCCGTTTGTAAGCATTCCTTCACCTCCTCCCCTTGACTCTCCTCTACGGCACCAGTCAGGCTGGTTTCTCAGAGTGAATGCCCTCAGGCAAGGCCGGTGCCAATTGCTCCTTCCAAAGAGTTATAGCCATTGCGAGATTTCCACTAAGGTTGAACTGTGGCGATGTCGTTGCTTCTTTTCAGTGATTAAAGTACGAAGTACACTAATGACTACAGAATTCAATTAATAAGGTACAGAAGCCGCAGGGGTGTGAAGTGCCACACTTTTGTCATATTTCAAAGGGTCCAAGTTTGAAATGCCTGAAAACATCCGAAAATCGATCCTGTGTTTGCTTATCACACAAGACAAAGAACCAAGAGTTACTGAGCACCGACTATCTACCGGGTCTTACGCTAGGTGCCGATGTGTCAGTTAATTTTCACGATGAATGTGGTCACTGAGGCTCAGATAAATAAAATAATCAGTCTGGCATGGCAGAGCGAGCAAACTGGAGCAACAGACCCAACTGGGATGAGACTGTGCTTTTTGTTCTTTTGGCTGAAGAGCAAAGTCTGGGGTGGTCGACTGCTTTCACATACTTTCCTTTTAACCAGACCAGATGTTGCATCTGGTTATAGCATCTACTCTGGGTCTCATAACATGATGAACATTCAGTAATGGTAATAAGTGTGCTGTCTATTGAGTACTTGAGTTGAGGCACTGTTGTAGGCTCTTATCTATGTATCATCTCACTTAACCCTCATAACACTCTGTGAGATTAGATTATTCTCATTTTATAAATAAGGAAATTTAGACCCAGGGAGGTTAAGTAACAGGTCCAAAATCACACCTCTAGTAAGTACTGGAACCCAGTTTAAAACGCAGGCAGTTTGCTTCCAAAGTCTGTACTCTTAACCACCCACCAACAATGGTCCCCCAGGAAAGAGCAACTGCGCCTGACCTCTGGCCTTTGGCCTTTGATGAGCCAGTAGCATCTGAAGAGCAAAACATTCCTGACTTTGTAGGGATAAAGTTGTCATGAGAAACAACTTATTACATTTCCATACAAGCCTGCCACATGGGCAAGGACTCTAGTAAATCTCACTTAGGTGGCAATAAGGCATGGTCTGCTGGTTCATTTCTGGGGCATCACTGGCTAAAGAGCCTTCCTTGGTGGTAGTACCAATGGACCAGTGGGAGGGTATGGGTGTGCCTAAAACATTTTCCTTGAAGATCCCTAATTTCTATTCAGTGGTTATTATTTATAAATTTGCCATGTCTCTTTTATGTTCTTTATGCTTTCAGCCATTACAGACTTTGGGGATGAGAAGTTCTGAGTTATCAGTTGCTGTGTGATGTGGTACATCTTCTTATTTTCTGCAATTGACTTCCCTCAAGAACCCAGGGATTTTTCTCTGTCTTGTTCTGATGTTGTAGAAATTGGGGCTTGCCTAGAAATCACGGAGTCTGAGAGGGAGCCCAGGCTTCCCAACTGTCCATCTGTATCTCCCATCCCTGGGTCATGTTTTATACACGTGATGAAACTGACCTTTATTTTGGCTAATAACACTTCTCCCACCACAGTCCTCCCCCACCCCCGCCATTTACTTAAGGATTTTAAGCCTGTGCTTCATTTTCCCTTTATAATAGAGGCTGATGTTTCCTTCTTTGGGGTGTGAGGGGAAGGGAAAAAGACTGCTGGGGGAGGGCCAACCCTACCCCTCAGCAGTCCTCTTACCTTTCGTGGACCCGGCCTCTTTCGTCCCCCAGAGTAACAGTCACGGTACAGTTTTTATTCAAGTCAAACTTTTCACTGTACAAATGATAGTCGGGAGTCACCCATCCGACCCAGACGCAGGAGGGGTCCTGTCCAGCAAAGATGCGAATTGCGTAGTAGCACTGCTGGGGAGAGACCACAGGGGGGCGTGAGTGAGCTCCCCCGCCCCTGTTGCGGGGAGCGGGCTCAAGGGGCAGAAATTATGCAGCAGTCCCCTTTTCTTAAAAAGCACACACTGTTCTGGGGGTGTACTGCACTACACTCTGGACTGGGTGAAGAGGTGATGAGAGAATCTAGCTTCCTTATTTTTTGCTTTTCTGTTGTGCTTTAGCCTAAAAAATCAGGCATCTAATATACCACCCTCTGCCCAGAAGATGCTGATGCCGAGATCAGGGGCAGCCACTCAGAATGGTCAGCACAGAACCCTAACCCTCTTCTGGGTACCAGGGCTGCTAGGGAGAGCCAGGCACATCTTTGCCCTCAGAGAGAAGAGCAATGAAATTGCCCTGGGGGCCGGGGGTTAGAGAACTCAGGCTATACTTTCCAATTCTGCAGGAAGTCTAAGCTTTTTTAAGTCTTGAAAAAGATGCTACAAAAGAAAAAGTCCACAATGTGGCCAAATGTGCTTTGTGGGGTCATCAGACTCAGTTGACAGGCAGGGCTGAAAATTACAGCCATTCTTGGTGGGCATTGTAACAACTTGTGAATTGTATCACTGTGTTATCATAACAACTAAAGCACTGAGGTAAGTGACTGCTTCATCATTTTCTTTATGAAACTGAGCACGTTTATTCTTTTTTTCTATTTTGCTTCTATTGTATCTTATTTTTCTAAAAATTTTTCTTGGAGTACAGTTGCTTTACAATATTGTGTTAGCTTCTACCGTACAGCAAAGTGAATCAGCCATACATATACATATATCCCCTCTTTTTTGGATTTCCTTCCCATTTAGGTCACCACAGAGCGCTGAGTTCCCTGAGTAGAGTTCCCTGAGCTATACAGTAGGTTCTCATTAGTTATATATTTTATACATAGTATCAGTAGTGCAAATGAAGTCCTTTTATGTGTGGTCTGTTCTACTTTTTGATTGGAAAAGCATCAGCCAGACACACCTGTGCTGGCATCTTGGCACGGACAGCTATTAATCATGTGACCTTGGACAAGTCATTTGTCTTCTCTGTGCCTCAGAGCACATGATATTGTTCATCTCCTGGGGTTGCAGTGAAACTTAAGAAGGAAGGTGATACAGTGTGCTCTGTGTAGTGCCCTGCACATAGTAAGTCTGTGACATGCCGCTGCAAGAATCATACTCTTGATAGTTAACCTACGAACCTGGGGTTGCAGGATAACTTTCTAGGAGGGGTGATATGCATTTCTTCCAAAGGAATTTGTGTGTGTGTGTGTGTGTGTGTGTGTGTGTGTGTGTGTGTGGTTTTTGGTCAGGTGCTAAAGAGGGATGCGAGAAAGAAAGAAATTAAGAAGCATTGCTTTCTGACCACTGTCTAGCTTGAAGAAAAAGAACCAAAAGCAGCCTCCATCTTCTGGGCTGGCTCCCTGCTCCTTTTTCTCATTTGACTGCTTTCAACATTATTCCTGGCACTGCTCAGAGAGATGGGAGAATTGATTCATAGAAGTTTACATAAAAGAGCAAACAAAAGGATTACATTAGGAGTCCCTCCTTTCTCCCCCAGCTGATGTTCAATTCAATCAGAAAGGCAGTGCTGGGTCCCTGGTGGCAAATAGGCACCAATTACACAATGATGCCCAATTAGAAGCTCCAGGTAGAGTTCTGTTTTGCACTGAATAACTGTTTCTCTTTCCCCAACTTGAGAAATGCCATAGATATGTTCTGGAAGCATCAAGAAGGATATTAAAAGACAGAGTAATTGGCAATTAAAGAGGATCTCTAGACAGATCTTTGCCGTAGGGGGCATATTACCAGGCACGGCAAAGAATCAAATAATTAAAACCATAATTGAGCACATTTACTTACTGTTGTTGTATGAGAGAGTATTTCTTGCATCTGTTTCCTGGGGGGAAAAAAATCCATGTTTTAGTTCTTCCGGTCTATAGAGAAGCCCACAAGTCTGACAGGCAACTGATCTACCTTTAATGATGAAGGCAAGTTTAAGAAGCTGGCTCTTTCCTATACATGAGTGATCCTGACTTGGTCTTGGGACTTGTTCGTTTGCAACCTGATACCACCAGGCAGGGCTGTGACTTCCAACTCTTGTCTCTCAGCCCAGGTGTAAGTTAGAGCTAGGGGGAGGTTGGGAGATGCTAATAATGTAGGCAGGGATACCTTGGAATATATGATCCTGTTCTCTTAAGCAGCTTTGCTTGTTTAAAGCTTGGTAGATAGTAAAACTCTAGAGGAAACCCGGACCAGATATACATCAACAATAAAAAATAGACATTAAGGGAAGAAAGATAGCAAGGAATATATTCCTTATCAGGAAGGAGGAAGTCACATTACTCATGAGTCACACAGCTGCTGGGTTGGACACTGGCCACAGTTATGCAAAGAAGGCAGTATTTGCCTACAGACGCTTTTTTTTTTTTTTTACACAGAAGCTTCTAATTTCACACAAAGGCAACAATGATTGCACCCTCTCATGCACTTACATTCTTTTTACTCCAAAAACATACAAATTATAGGTTGCAAGGAGGCTAGGGACTCAGACAGCTTGGGAAGAACAGAAACTTGTTCACTGGATGTGACCCAGTTAAGCTTGATTGGTCCCCTAATTATACACTGCACACACACACGTGCACGGGCATGCACTCGTGTGTACACCCATCCTCATGTCTTCCTGACCGAAAGCAGAGGGAACCCTACCCACAGGGCTCTAGTTGTGCCGAGGTAGAGTGAGAAGGAGGCAGACAGAAAGCCGACTTTGCAACAGACACGCTGAGCACCTCTGAGAGCTGGAGGCTCCTCCCTCACCTTTTCTGGAAAGCGTCACTGTCCAGACACGGGCTGTGACTGAAGGAGGAGTGGCACTCCACCGGCACGCTCAGGCGGCAGTAGATCATGGTGGCACTGCTGTTCTGTGTGCCGAACGTCTTGTGGATCACCTTGAGGCACGGAGGGCTGTCCAGGGTGCCATCGATCCTCACGACCTGGAAATGCCATGGTCCTCACCTGACGCAGCCTGACTCTGACCCACCCCTCCTGCCCTCACTGACTACTTACGTCAAGGCTTTATGAGAACTACAAAAGCTGTCATGAGTGATAACAAACCTTTACACTCATCCTTACGTGGACCGTGCCCTATAAAATATCGCAGATCTGCCTCTGGCTGGGGAAATGAGGGATCTAAAAATGCTCACTGGGCTTTCTGCAAGGTCAAGGATGCCAGGCAGGGGGGTAATGCAGTGTTGTATTTCCCTCATGCTGACCTTTTAGGAAGGTGACAAGTGGCTAAAGGAGAAAAATCTTTCCAGAGGTTTCCCCTGTCAGTGGGCATGAGAACATCTAAGGGAGACGGCACCAGAAAGCCCGAAGCTCAAGAAGAGACATCAGAGTTTCCCTGGGGGGCACTGTCTCCCACCCAGTGCCTTTCCCACCTTTACCACAGTTACAGCCTGAGCGCAGAAGCTCCTGGAGACTCCTCTACATACTGAGGAAATTCCCAGCTCCAGGACACAAGCACTGCAGGGGATGCACTGGAGGATGAGAGATCAAAACTGGATTTTTGAAGTGTGTGTGTGGGGGGAGGGGGCAGGAGCAGAGGAAGTAAACAGACTTACAATAATAATTTTGTTATGATCTGAGCATTTCTCCCTGCATTCTAGAGAACAGTTCCTATCCTGCGGTCCATGAGCATGCTTACATATATTTGTGTGGTTTCTATATTTTTCTAAGTGGAGGGTCTCTAGATTCTATCAGTTTGTCAAAGGGGTTCATGACCTCCAAAAAGGTTATGAGCCAGCTTTCTAAAGTAATGGCCAGGTAGGAATCAGAGAAATTAAAGTCTCTACTATTTAAGACTGTGGGGAAAAGCAGAGGATGAAGAATTGATACTTGCTGAATTCAAACTGGGGGGTGAGTGAAGGGGACTTCCAGTCTGGGGGAATCAAGCCATGGGATCTAACGCTTCAGTGGAGCTGACGTGTCTGACATCCCATCAGCCCCCATCCCACCCCTACGCCATGAAAAAACCACGGTGGGGCTGGGTGATACAGAGGCAAGCAGATGTAGAACCAGAATCCGAATCAGGCTCCTTACAATATTTGGCTGCTCTGTCTCTCTGCTCCCCCGACAAGGTGGGAGCATCATAATCAACTACTACACCTCCACTTAAAAACCTGGAGACGGTTCTGCAGGAATTAAACAAAGCCTAAAAGACATCGACTTAGGAGCAGCAGAGAACCATGTTTGGAACACATCATCCTGAGCGCAGGTACTGAGCTTTTTTAGGAAAACAACATTTAAGGGCTTCCCTGGTGGCGCAGGGGTTGAGAGTCCGCCTGTCGATGCAGGGGACACGGGTTCGTGCCCCGGTCCGGGAAGATCCCACATGCCGCGGAGCGGCTGGGCCCGTGAGCCATGGCC
>NC_041224.1:104762415-104765668 GCF_002837175.3 Physeter macrocephalus | reverse complement strand
CTGGGCCCGTGAGCCATGGCCGCTGAGCCTGCGCGTCCGGAGCCTGTGCTCCGCAACGGGAGAGGCCACAGCAGTGAGAGGCCCGCGTACGGCAAAAAAAAAAAAAAAAAAATTAAGGTCTCTGGATACTGTATTGCTATAATACCGGGATAGAAATGTCTGGAGAAAACACTGTGGCCCAAAGGTTTGGGGATGGATCTGCAAGGTGTTTACCACTTGTAAGATGCCACTCAGCTGCCCCAACTAAGGTACCTGCAACGACAGCTCTGAGGGCCAGCGAGGAGGTGACCGGGGTAGGGGCAGCCAGGGCGTGGACTTAGGCAAACACCACCTGGTGACAGAAGCATCAGCAGGAGTTCAGGGCCTTGGTCCCCCTGGCCTGCCAGGGTCCCCGCAACGTGCAGCATTACCTCTAGCTGTGGATGATCCTTGGGCAC
The DNA here is from genome assembly GCF_002837175.3 of Physeter macrocephalus. Classification (NCBI taxonomy): domain Eukaryota; kingdom Metazoa; phylum Chordata; class Mammalia; order Artiodactyla; family Physeteridae; genus Physeter; species Physeter macrocephalus. The sequence goes on along the minus strand of NC_041224.1, from coordinate 104,765,231 downwards.
ATTGACAAAGGTTGGGAGGCGCTTGCTGAACCACATGGCCACGTCGCGGTTCATGTTGACAGCAAAAGGCTCAAAGCCCTCTTGGAGGCCGCACATGGTATAAAACTTGAAGGTGCTGGCGTCCATCCCGAGATTCATGCGGCCGATCTGAGACAGGCCCAGAGAGCATATGGGCACAAAGCCTGCGGAATGGTGAGAGAGCCCGGTCAGCCCGCAGGACTGTCCTGGGAAGCTGGGAGGAAGCGGAACCTTTGCTTCCTCAACAGCTTTGAGACTCAGCAGGAAAAACGGAAAGACGGGACAGCGTCCTTTTCTTTCTTCCTGGCACATAAACTCAACAACAGGAGGTCACATGGAGTTTACGGCTGCCCTTGGTATATGGGAAAGAAAAGTGAGGCTGGTTCAAAATGATTTGTTGCAAAAAACAATCATCTAGGTAAGATTCTTCTTAAGACATAAATAAATATCAGCTGGAAAAGTAAAACCAATAAGAGAAAAAGTGAAATTCTTTATCTATGCCTTAGCTAAAATTGATTTTAGGCCCTGGGTAATTTTATTTTATTTATCTCTGGAGATATATTGTTTTTCTGAGGTACAGTTGATTTATAATATATTAGTTTCAGGTGTACAGCACAGTGATTCAATATTTTAATAGATTGTACTCCATTTAAAGTTATTACAAAACAATGGCTGTATTTCTCTGTGCTGTACAATAATATATCCTCGTTGCTTATCTCTTTGATACATAGTAGTTTGTGTCTCTTAATCCCATACCCCTAACTTGCCCCTCCCCACTTCTTTCTCCCTATTGGTTATCACTAGTTTGTTCTCAATATCTGTGAGTCTGTTTCTGTTTTGTTATATACCTTCAATTGTTTTATTTTTTAGATTTCACATATAAGTGATAACATAGAGTATTTGTCTTTCTCTGTCTGACTTATTCCACTAAGCATAATACTCTCTGGATCCACCCATGGTGTTGCAAATGGCAAATTTTCATTCTTTTTTTATGGCTAAAACATATTCCATTGTATGTATATGTATGTGTGTGTGTGTGTGTGTGTGTGTGTGTGTGTGTATAGACACATACCACATCATCTTTATCCATCCATCTGTTGATGGGCACTTAGCTTGCTTCCACATCTTAGGCCCTGGGTAATTTTAAATACTGCCCCCAAACAAAACAATGCCTAAAGAATGACTTGGTGTAAACCACCCAACTTTTCTAGGTCTCAGAATCTTCTCCAGTGAAATGAGAGGTCTAATGGTTCATGTCATTTTGAGAGTATGCTCCTAAGAAGTTTTGGATGCTAACGTAATGACTATGCTTGTTTACAAAATACAGTTTACAAACCCCATCCTCCCAGCCTTCTGCTGTAGTCCCCTCCTAAGCAGGAAAGCGAGATTTTCAAGCAGGAGACATAGAAAACTCTGTTCACTCTTACAGTGACTGCCTCTCCAAGCTCTCTTCCGTATCCTCATCATATTATAACGCTGCCATGCAGAACAGACCCAAGGCAGAAGTTCAGATTATTTGGTGTTCTTGTTTGTAGGCTATTTATGTATCATAATTGTGGACCAACAAATCAGCAGAACTGGGAAAGCACTAATTATCCCAGATCTGGGAAGATGTGCGGCAGGCAGCCGGAGGGCAGCTGAGGCTGCCAGGAGAGCTCAGAAAAGGAGGAAGGGCTTGGAGGCTGGTGGCTAAAGCAGGGCTTGGAGTCCCTACAAGGAAAACCGTGTCACTCCTAGGACGGCGGTGCTTATTTAAGGGGACATTTAAAGGTCTATTTTGGGAGAATTTATGTTCAACAGTAAGTCGCTCATAGAGACCAAAGGCAAAATGCACTCCTCCTAAAACCAGTGCTTATATACTATTATCTAAGCCACAAAGTTTCTAGGTAAGTAAGTCTCATAAGTGAAAGATAAATCCCTCCCAAGCTGAGCTGGCTGCTTTCAGAAACTATGAACTCATTTAGGACACTTTAATACTCTTTCTGAGTAAGAGAGCTCCAGTGAAATCCTAGCAATGACGGTGACGTCTGTACAAAGAGCCTCCTCCCAGGACCACCGGACACTGGTGGTACCACCACTTGGTAAGGCAGACGGTCTGGTCCATCAGACAAGCACAGATTCATGCACCGTCCTGAGCATTGCTATGTTTCTGGCATGGCATTCGAGACTGGGATAGATGAAACTATCCCCGTCTAGAGACAGAGATTTTTATAAATGAGGAATCTTTGGAGATCTGATTCCAGTATAGAATAAGGACTGATTGTTGGCAAAACTTTTGGGTCCCTACTGGGCCAGCGGGCTCTGCTCTATGCTATGAGAGGATGTGAAGGAAGGAAAAGAAACCATCCTGATCACCAGGAGCTTACAGAAGTGGGGACGACAAATGGAACGCACAAGAGTGAATGTTGTGTGGTAAGACATCCCCACTTGCAAGACAGTACTTTGGTTTTCAACCTGGAAAAGTACCACTATAGTAGTTTTATGTTGAAGACATGATTTTGAAGCGTTCCATCCGTGATGTGAGCAGAGATAGGACATCTTAAGAAAGTCTCTCTTGGATGTGGAGAAAAGGCAACCCTCCTCCACTGCTGGTGGGAATGTAAGTTGGTGCAGCCACTATGGAGAACAGTATGGAGGCTCCTCAAAACACTAAAAATAGAGCTACCATATGATCCAGCAATTCCATGCCTGGGCATATATCCAGTCAAAACTATAATTCAATAGGATACATGCACCCTAATGTTCAAAGCAGCATTATTTACAATAGCCAACACATGGAAGCAACCTAACTGTCCATC
>NC_041224.1:104738386-104762317 GCF_002837175.3 Physeter macrocephalus | reverse complement strand
TGTCCATCGACAGATGAATGGATAAAGAAGATGTGATACATATATACAATGGAATATTACTCAGCCATAAAAAAGAATAAAATAATGCCATTTGCAGCAAAACGGATGGACCTAGAGATTATCATAGGGAGTGAAGTCAGACAGAGAAAGACAAATAAATATCATATGATATCACTTATATGTGGAATCTAAAATATGACATAAATGAACTTATTTAGGAAACAGAAACAGACTCACAGACATAGAGAACAGACTTGTTTCCAAGGGGTAGGGGTGGGGGAGGGATATTTGGGTGTTTGGGATTAGCAGATGCAAACCATTATATATAGAATGGATAAACATTCAGGGAACAATATTTGATATCCTGTGATAAAGCATAATGGAAAAGAATATGAAAAAGAATGTATATATCACTTTGCTGTACAGCAGAAATTAACACAACATTGTAAATCAACTATACTTCAATAAAATCAATAAAAAATAAGAAAGTCTCTCTTCCCCTTTCTTCTCCAAAAACTTGAATGATGGGATAAGTAAGCAGCAGATTCGAAAACAATGAGGACTTCTGAATAACCCAGATCATATCAATGACTTCCTAGTTATAGACCCCCTGACAATGCAAGATGTATGCAGAAAGGAAGAAAGGTCATATCTGCATGAGGTCTTTTTTCTAAGGAACTTGGGCTCCTCATTGTTCCTAAGCCATCAACAGAGGGGACAGTACTTTGTTGAAGATAAATCTGAAGGTTTGAGGAGCTAACAGACTTGACCAAGGTTGTAAGAAGGGCAAGTGACAAAATGGGAAAAGATCCCACACCCTCTGACTCACAGACCAGCTGACAGTCAGTGTGCAAGAGAGGGGGTGAAGGTTACAGGGGGTGAATGCCCCAGATTTAAACAGCAGTTATGTCCTAGGGCAGAGGGCTGTACGCATCACAGAGCAGAGCGCTGTCCCTCTGAGGCAGAAGCCATCTCTGTGGGGGAGAGCTGAACACTGACTGAAAACAGACTCTGAAACCAAAGTCGGGGATGTCAAAGCAACAGGAGGGAGTGTCAGGGACCTCCTCGGGACTAAGTGGGCACAGCGGGGACAGCTCTGTACAGCAGCAGACGAGAAGCTAAATCCCAGGCTTGAGCCAGAAAAGAGAAACTCCAGAAAGGACCGAGAGCAAAGCTACATCCTCACAAGCCACCAGCACTTTCTCCTGGGGAAGAATACTTGAAAACTGGATACATTTAATCAGCTCCCTCCACCTGGTGGAGAGACTCTGCTCCATTTCCATAACTTCTTTACTTGAGGAGTTACAACTTCATGTAACTTGATAACTCTGCTTGATAGACAGATAAGGGGGAACAATGATGATAAACCCTACCAGCTAATATTTATCGAGTACTTTCTAGGTGTCAGGCCCTGGGCTCAGTGCTCTACAGATTTAGCTTATTATTGTGCCCATTTTACAGATGAGGAAACTGAGGCCTAGCAAGTTGATAACTTGCTCAAGTTCTGTCTCTTGGTAAGTATGTGGAGCCAGCATGTGAACGAGGCTTCCTGAGAGCAGTCCAGAGCAAGCAATGGGGACTGAGGCCCAGATGACTGCTTTCTAATTCTTATCTCCAGTGACTGGCTTTGTGATGAACTCTTCCTTCACTTTTCAGATGATTTTCCTAAGTGTCATGTAGTTGATTAGTTTGCCTCTAGATCAGGCAGCTGGAGACCTACAACCACAAAGCACTCCAGGCCCCTTGGAGGAGAAGGGCTGCCTTCTTCAAGTGGCCACATGGCTCCCTGGAATTGATCTGGATGGACAGATCCACTTGGTAAGGCCACTTGGCATTACTGTGAACAATGTCGTGCACACACAAGGATTTGCACTTTGCACACAACTCAATTAATCCCTAGCTTCAAATGAGACTGGACAAGTAAGAAAACGGAAAAATAAAGGGGAAAAGCAGTACTCCGTCCCTACATGCGGCCTAGTAGAAGTAATTATGCTGACATCATTGAGAGGTTTGAGGAGAAAATCTGCAAATGGCCTTACTTGGAACCTAGATGTGCATAGAATTCCTGTTCTAGGAAAGGTATGTCAAGAACACACGCATTTAAATCCTGCAGAGGACCCCAGGTTCTGATAAACTTTGAATCACAAGGCCTCATATGGCTTTGTGATTAGGAGGAGAGTCAGCCAGGAGGTCATCTTTTTATAATTCAGGGGCATGAAAGAAACCAATAATTTACACAATCCCAACCATGGATCCATTTTTAGTACATTTCAAGTTGAAGAAAGACATGAGAGCAAATCACTCCCACTAATGGAAAGACTCAGATCTTGGGAAGAGGTGGTTAAATGACTGCCCAGACCATCCCTGGGCTGTTTCTGAGAGTCTCAATCCAGCAGCTCATGTTTTACCCATTAATTTTCTAAGCCTTACAAAGATGGTGTTCGGGGATAGCACTAAGATGGTCACAAGCCTTGTAGAAAACACAGGAAACAAGAGGCCACGTTCCCCTGCCATAGCACCCATCCGGGGAGAGAATGACAGGGGAAGCTTGGGTACCAGTGTGTCTGTGCGCAGATGGCGGCGACACTGCCCACAAGGAAGTTTCATCTGCTGCCTACGGAAGAGCTGCCAGCAGAGCTGGGGGGTCTGTTAAACCCTGACAGGCCAGTGGCAGGAAGAGCCTGGGAGGCTGCTCCTGCAGACGCTGAAGCTGGAGCGAGGCAGGAGGTGCCCCAGGGGAGTGCCTGGTACAGGCAGAACAGGACACCAGCTCTGAAGCCTCTTCCAGACAGCATGTTCTGAGATCTGGCACCATGTGCAGAACTTTCTCTTCCTTTCCTTTAAATGGGATAAAAGAGAACACTAATAGCAAAGGTTTCACCGTGGAAGCTTCTGAGCTTCCAGATGCCTTTTAGTGATAACACTGTGAGCTGTGATGGTCCAGGCCAGGGAACAATGATTAGGAAAATTCTAATGAGGCCGATAAGAGTAGATCATCTATGATACAGGAGAGGATGGAGATGACAACTTATAAATAACCCAGAGGAAAAAAACCAGCCACGAATTGTAGTGCCTGCCCCCATTCCTTCCCCCAAAGGACTAAAAACTTCGCACAGCACAACTCCCTCTGGGGTAAAAGGCCTGCATCAAGGCTGGGGTGCTGGTGACCAGAACACAAACATATAAGGGATTTTGCTTGATATGGGGCTATAATACACAAAATGTTTTATTTTCAACAGATGCTTTTCCTAACAGCTCAAGGCAAGAATTGCTGCCTCCTTCCACTTTATGCAGAGAATAGAGAGATGCTATATGGTGATTCTAGGCCTCGGGGTTATTGTCATCAAAGAAAAGCATGCAGACTCCCTTTCAACTGCCCTTCCTCTGACTCCCGAGCCTTCACAGAACTGAAAGAGCCTCCCAATTATCTTGTCTCTGTGTGATTAAAGTGCGATACAATACTACAGTACAGTGTGTTAACACAGTACAGTACAATTTTATTATAAAACAGAGTGCTAATAACAGACTCAGTTATTCTGAAGGTTAAATCATGTCTCTGTACACAAAAGGTCTATGAGGCATCTCTTTCATTACAGCACAGATGATCTCTAAATACAGAGTTCTCCTAAAACATCCCTCTTCTTTACAGTGTTCTTCTGCACAAACCCTAGGACAGCTCCCCATGTCATAGAGAGTGGAGTCCAAGGATGCTGGGCCCAGATTAGACAATAAATAAAGTTTTTTGAATAAAAAAAGCAAGTCTTGATGTTGGAGGCTATAATCTGCACCTTCTTGTTCTTTCCACCTTCATCTTCTGTAAATTCCATACACAAATCTTCCAAAATGTATCATCACTCTTTCCTGCAGTCTCCTGATTCCACACTATTACTCGACTCACATCCCCTTAGAAGAAGACCCTTCTCCTCAGAGGTAGACAGCTCATATTTTTTATTTAACCTTCAGTTCCAATCCCATTCCTATAGAATTTTCATCTTGCATTGGTCATAACCCACCGCTTCGCATTGGTAGTTACCTTTCCATATTTTCATCTTATTTATTTTTCCAACTAGAAAATGAACTCCTTAATTTTGCTACTATTTACATTTGTGTATACTTTAGACCACTGCTTGTCATACTTTAAAGTGCGTGGGAACCACCGGAGTGTCTTGTCTGAATGCAGTTTCTGAATCAGTAGGACAGGCATGGGGTCTGAGACTCTGCATTTATAACAACTGGACCACACTTTTGAGTAGCAAGGCTTTAGACTTTACAGAATTCTTAGAACTCTGCACATAGACAAGAGTCTTGTCTCCTCCTTATGCTGAGCCAAAGTCTCATAGACAAGTAACCTCCCCGAATCTACACTCAGGGGAGCCATAACAAGGTCTCTGGTCTTTGGACTCTTCCTACTCCAGGGAGCTACTCTCCTTGGGGATGAATCTGAATCTTCTAATTCTTCGTTCTCCTCCCGCCCCGTGAAGAGAGCACTGCCTGTGATGGGTACTTGGTAAATATCTGTTTCCAAAGAGCAGTGCCAGAGGATGCTCTTCTCCACTGCCCTCATGCCCACCGTCATGATTTCCCCCTCTTTGCCTCTGAACCAGTGCATAAACCATTCTTTCTGCTGGCAACATCTTTCCCAGTTGTTTCCAAAAACATATTTTTCAAAACTTTGATTTTAAACCTTTTTAGAAGGCATTAAAATATGACCCCATCTGGCTTCAGTCATCCTGTCTTTCTAGGAAAATACGTGGATTTGCAACTTTTCTATTACCCCAAATACGTGGCTCTTAGAAAAATCTTTAAAGCTCTTTTAAGGTACAGTTGGATATGCACGTTGCAGATAATAGATGTCTGCAAAAAGTGTGAAAGTGATTTGTAAAGCACATTGTAAATACATAATATTTTATATGTATTAAAAATACATACCCATGGGCTTCCCTGGTGGCGCTAGTGGTTGAGAGTCCGCCTGCCGATGCAGGGGACATGGGTTCGTGCCCCGGTCCGGGAAGATCCCACATGCCGCGGAGCGGCTGGGCCCGTGAGCCATGGCTGCTGAGCCTGCGCGTCCGGAGCCTGTGCTCCGCAACGGGAGAGGCCACAACAGTGAGAGGCCTGCGTACCACCAAAAAAACCCCCAAAAAACAAAAAAACCCCAAAACATATTCATGTATTTTTGTTGCTCTTGCCTGTGCAGTTTTATCTTTTTTAACTTTCAGGGTGGGGAGGGAGGACTGTTTCTTTTTGTAAAGTCTCAGAAATTTAAAGCCACCAGGAACCCTAATCATTTGCAGAGGGAGAAATGAGGTAAAAAGACATTTAAATAAAGTCAACCCGAGATGTCACAGATGGGAAGGGCAGAGGCAGGACAGGAAACCAGGCCTCCTGACCCAGAGCAGCCTCTTTTCCTCTCGACCTCCCTGCCTCCTTCTCATCTTTACTGAAGCAGCAGAGAGTGGCAAAGCACCAAGCACAGGGGTGTGATCACAGCTGGTATTAAGTCACACTGCCATGCCATAGAATTTTACAGCTGAGAAGGATGTTGGCACTCATGCAGTCTATCCTCCTGTTTTCTGGTACAGATGAAAGAGGCAAAGCCCAGAGAAGTCAAGCCAAGCCTGTCTGGGAGCCACACAGTTTGTTAGGAGCGAGTCAGCGAACTCACAGTCCAGTGGCCCTTCTCCTGGTGCCAACAGCCTTGGGTGGTACATAACGTAGCTCTGTAGATGGGAAATAAGAAGCGCCCATCGCTCCTTTGTGTAGCTGGAAGCACAGCCCTGACTGCAGTCTATTCACGGCTATTAACAAGTGCAACTGTGCTTGGGTTTCATAGCACGCTTGACTTTCAAAATAAATTCTATTTCATTCGCGGGAACAGCTAAGTCAAACTTCTGTGTTTCAGGGATTCTCATCAAAGCATCAAGTTCAATCACACAGACATTCAGACTGACAATTCAATTCAGAATATGAGGATAATTCTTTAACTCACCAACTTTTCTCTCCTGCCAGGGATATTAGTCCACATGCAATTAGCATTTCCTCTGTGATACCGGGAAACGTGAGGTACCTTACCATGCCAAGGTACAGGGCAGGGGATTAGAGGAGAGCCCCTTGGTCAGTCTCTCGGCAAGTTCAGACTTACATTTACACTGCACACATCAACTATCACTATTTTTTGTCTTGATCCTTCAAAAATGATAGTCTAAGATCTCATCTTCACCACCAGGGTTTCAAATCTGTAAAGGTCAGTGTGTCCTAAGTGAGGAGGTAGAAGATCTCACCCTGCTCCCTGGATTTCCCTTCATCTCGTGGAGGTGGAAGGGGGGAAAGCTGGTGGATTTACCGTCGTCAATCTCGTAGTCAGCGAAGGCAAGCTCAGAGCCTTTGTTGGTGATCAGCAACTCCCCATTCAACGTGAAGATCATTGAGGCATCATCCAGGTTAATCATACATCCAACCACATCTCCTGGCTGCCAGGTCCGTCCAAAATACCCACTCCCTTGATGCCAACGCTGGCCCTAGAAAACAAGAGCGAGGGCTTAGAGAAATGGAGGGCCTAGCCTAGAGGGCCCTGTACTCCTGGAGCAATGACCCCATGAATAACTTCTCCTAATGGGCAGTGGGTACCTGGTTTCTACAAGGCACTTCCCTTTCTACCAAGGACAACTCACAGGGAGAAGTGGTCTATATCTACAGACGAATGAAACCAAGATATACAAGGCTCATCAGAAAAGGTGGCCTGAGTCTCCCAATACCTAATCAGCTATGAAAACAAGCCGAGCTCCCTCTAAGACAAAGTGGTAACATTTTCCCTCATACTGGCTGCACAGTGTTCTGTGAGGCTCCCCTGCAGAGGGGAACATGGGCTCAGAGGCAAGGCAGATACGGAGCTGACTATGGAAAGGATGAGAGTGTGCGGCCCTCCCCTTCTCCAGAGGAAAGAGTGAAGGGACAAACACTAAGTGATGATCATTCTATCGTCTCAATTAGCCAGTGTGGCGGCTCCTCCCTTTTGAAGCCAGAGATCCAGATACTCAGCACTTTTCACTTCTGGGGAAATATTTGAAGCAGAAAAACCCGGACTGAGGACGTGCGGACACCGGCCAGACTCACCCTGCTGCCTTCAAACACAAAGGCTTGGTCATTGGCCCCCAGCTCAATGTCAGGCCGACAGCCTGGCCTGGCCCAGCCGACACGCATGTCTCCTCCGGTCACCACCTCAAACTCAAAATACCACTTTCCAGATCTCACCGCATAAGAGCGCTCTACCCGGAAAAAGCGGATCTTGTCTATGCTGACTTTCTCCACAGCTGGGTCAGCTATCGAGAAGAAAAGGGAGTAGAGAGAGAGAACATAGGTTTAATATTTAGGGAGCACTTCCTCAAAAGACTTTCAACAACAAAGGCTGATGACAGACCTCCTACTAGCCGGTACAGCATTCTGTTCATAATATCATCATCACTATCATCATCGTATCATAATAACAATACAAGCTACCATTCAGTGAGTGATTGCTTTGCAGCAGAAACTAAATCTCAGCTTTTCCTCACAATAATCCTATGAAATCAGTATTATTGTCTTCCTTTTACCGATGAAGAAATTGAGGCTCAGAGAGGTTCACCTGTTCAAGGTCTTAGAGCCCATAAACCAAGGAGAGCAAAGATTTGAACCCAGGTCTGTCTTCCTCCAAATCCATCCCCTTAAACCGTGTTTTACTGCCCCACTAGCCTATGGTATCCCCTGGGGTATGAGATGGCAGTGACATGTTAAATAATCATAAGCTGGTGATCTTAATCAGTGCTAGAATTCAATATAGAGATGACATTACCTGGCCCCAAAGTAAGCTGATATTCACATGTTTGGAAAACAAGAGAAATAAAGGTAACTTGGTTTGGTGACCAAATATCCTGAAAAGCTCAGCTATGCTGGAGGATAGCTTATTCCCTGTGGGATTATGTCACAGACGTGCTCGTTACAGAAACATCTGTCAATGGGACACTGCTTTATTATCAACATGGCCCCTCCTCCCTCCCCCCACTTCTAAAATACACCATTGAGTTTAGCACTCTTTAGCACCACCAGCATTTCTAATAGTGCAAGTTAGACCTGTTGAAAGTTAGCATTCCACCAGAAGAAGACCTGTTTAGTAAACTGGGGCCAGAGTGAACAATCTCCACTGATTACCTAGTTCTTGGTCTGATGGCTCAATGTTATAGCCGTAACCAACAAAAGTCCGAACAGCTTCACGAAGGCTGTCCCTATTTGACTTCTTGGTACGCTCATCCAATAACGCATATGGCACCAGACGGGGGTTTCTTTTGTTCTTTAAATCCTATGTGAAGCCAGAGAAAAGGGATGCTGAGAGAATGCATTATCATCTTTACAAAGAGCTTGCCCCACTCACATATTCCCAGCAACTGTCCTGGTTTCCTTGGGTGAGTCTGCTAGCTCTTCTCCCAGTGCCTTGATATTTACCAATGTACATAGTTGCCGCTTCAAGATTAAATGAGTATAAATGGAAAATGTGTACTAACATTCAAAACTAGCAGTAAAAAACCCATTTCAATAATGCCAGCCTGTGAATAAAATGAAGTGTCATGAAATTGGTTAGAAACCTCCATTCCCAAGGCAAGGCAGATGGGGGTTTGCGTAACTATTCCCTTATGAAAGATCATGCCATGATTCAAACAGTTATGGCCTCCTCACAACAGATTCTTTTTATTTTTATTTTTTTTAAATTTATTTTTGGCTGCATTGGGTCTTTGTTGCTGCGCGCGGGCTTTCTCTAGTTGCGGTGAGCGGGGGGTTCTCCTCGTTGCGGTGTGTGTGCTTCTCATTGCGGTGGCTTCTCTTGTTGTGGAGCACGGGCTCTAGGCATGCGGGCTTCAATAGTTGTGGCACACGGGCTCAGGAGCTGTGGCTCGCAGGCTCTACAGCGCAGGCTTGGTAGTTGTGGCACACTGGCTTAGTTGCTCCGTGGCGTGTGGGATCTTCCCGGACCAGGGCTCGAACCTGTGTCCCCTGCATTGGCAGGCAGATTCTTAACCACTGTGCCACCAGGGAAGTCCCAACAGTTCTTAATAGACATCTCTGCTCACAGAGAAACATCTGAAAAGGTGGCAGAGCCGCAGTGGGGCCACTTCATTGTAGTAGGCACATATTTCTATTACAGTCCTCCTCGGTTCCTTAATGGGGACTAAGAAGACAATAATGACAAGAGCAGTGACAAGTCATCATAACCTAACATGCTGTTTTGAACCCCCAACTCCCTTCCCTGCCACAGTTTCCATAGTTGTGGTCTTCTTGGTTCCAGACGCGTGCAGGTTTGGAGGCTCAGGAATGAATGAACACGTGTGCACACAGCTGTCCTTGAACTTCCCTGATACTGAGCCCGGTACTTACTGAGATGAGGGGGGCATTTCAGAGTGAGAGGTGTACCAGGTGGTTTGGGCCGAACCCTGGTTCTAAACTCCACTTAATTCCTTGCTGGGCTCGCAGGCTGCCTCTGGATAAACTAAGAACCCTGCCCAAGAATCTTGGCCCTGTGGACTGAAGTTAAGGGGACACAGGCTTCTTGGTGGGCTGGTCTGCCTCTCTCCTGGGCTAGCTTCCCCTCCTTTTCCCCTTCAGTGGTAGATACTTGGGACCATCCCAGAAATACTGCTGAGCTGTGACATTGATTTATGTGAGCCTTACCTTGGTCTTGGAGAGTGCATGAAAGCTCAGCACCCCGTGAGGCAAGCAACAAGACGGGGAATGACAGAAGATGCAGCCAGCGGCCATAGACACAGGGCAACATGATCACAAGTGAACCAGACTAACAAAGGAAAGGTAAGCCTATCCATTGCTGAAAAACTGGAATTATGCCTGGAGTTCATATCAATGTGACCATTACAAATTCCATCCAGTCCCATGATTCTATAAATAATGAATGTGCTGAGGCATGAGGAACAGAGTGCAAGGGCAACCTCCACCTTCCAATCTAATACCCACCAAAGCAAAATGGCATTTTAATGCATGAGCACATCTCCTGGCTTCTCCAGCAGGCCGGACCCAGCACTTCTTACCTGTTGAATGCCATAGGTCCATCCTTGTCTTATTCTGTCTTTTGCCCAAACATTGTGTGCATTTTCTGCAAGCTTATCCACTAAAATTTCTTGAGGAGGTAACAGCTTCACATCAGACAAATCCAAAGGGGCTGGCTTATAGCCATTGGACATCATGTAGCTACAAGTGAATGGAAAATATATATTTTGAACAGAACTGCACGACTCCCCCATTCCTGATTTTAGACCAATAGCACAGTGTCAGAACACTAGGAAAATAAGGCTACAGTCACAGATTCTCTTTGGAAGAATGGACAGCTCAGCTCTATCTCAAGTCTTTAGAGGAAGACCCTCATCCACCATCCTTTTTGCCAATGCATGTCACAGATTAAGGCGACTGTTGGAGAAAGTGGATGGTCTGTGCAAATCCATCCTTATTCCTAAGAAAACTACTCTGCCCTACAAACGATGGGCACAGTCAGTGTAATGTAACATCACCCGAAGCTGCTTTGTCTCGCTTCAAAAGCACAAAAGGTTATGACCACATTGGCAAGGACGGGACCTTGAGCCAAACGGTTTCTTACAAATCAGCAAAGAATGATCACTCAGTCTTAGAAAATTAAACCTTCATTTTGAGAATTTAAAAAAATCATAACATTAGAGAGTTTGTGAGCTTGAAGTGATCTTCATGGTTTGCTGTCCAGTCCAGGAGTCACAAATGTCTGTAATTCGATAGGTAATTTGATAGATAACGTGAAGACAGGAAAAGCTCAGTGTGAGTCCAGGTAGACGCATCGTGTAAGTGGAGAGGAGCAGGGCCCTGAGTGGAGTGACTCACAGGAGAGTAAATGACCACAGTCATGTGGGAATGTGAGTCCAGAAGCATCCAGGGCCCCAAGGCCACGGACTGCCCAGACCAGGGCCAGAGCCTAAGTGTGATGATTTGCAGACCAGCGCTACTCGACCCAAGAACCTGTGAGCAGCGCGAGATACAAGGTGGGCTGTAGGCATGATATTGCCCCTCATCCACCTTCTAGGAATGCCTGACTTCGGGCAGGGTCAACATGTGTTGTTCGCTGAGCACTGCCCCCAGCCACCCCTCAGCTGCTGCCTCTCAGATGAGCTGCTCTCGGCGCCAGGAGCTGCCTCTGAGCGTGGAGCTTGGCAGCTTGGGAGTTTCACAGGGAGGAAGGGGAAGATAAGCATTTGATTAAGAGCTGGCACTGCCTTGGTTCATAAGTCATTACGACACCTGGGTGTGAATGCGTGGGCACCCGAGGCTGGCACATGTGCGGGTGAGCAAGTGAGCCAGGGGAGGCGCCCGTGGGCTCGCATCTGAATGTGTGGGAACACATGGCTCGGTGAATGCACGGACGAGAGGGAGAGGGCACATGCAGATTTAGGGGCCAAATTAAATCTTGGCAGTGACACACATTTCCACAAGGAACTTACAAGGTTGGCCCAGTGACAGAGGACTGAATCTTTGCTGTGGCTACCGACGATCTTCAAGCTCCCGTGCCAACTGCTATTCTTATAGACCAACACAGCGTATCCATCTGAGTGCCACATCTCCTGGCTCAAAACTAACGATAGTAGATAGTAGTGTAGGTCCAGGCAGAAGCACTGGAAATACTCTACTTCAGCCGGCTTCCGTCTGGGGGTTTCAGGGCAGTCTAGGTACCTGGTGGAGACATCCTGAGCTGGCGCTAGAAGTATCTGGGGCCGTCACCTGCCTCTGTGCATGTGGTCCTCCTGTCCTCCCAGTTTAAAAATTCAGACTGAAGCATTAAAGTCTCTGACCATTAAATGATCACCTACTTTTTGGGCAACTTGACCTTCTTGAGATCCTCCTCAGCAGCCGGGTTAACATGAGCGATGTGGCACCCCAGGGCCAGGAGGGTTCTGTGACGTAACGGAGAGAGAAAAACAAGGGTCAACTGCAAGGTGAAGGACAGTGAGAACCCTAACCTGTGTCTGAAGTGATAAAAACAGACAATATTCATTCACTTAGACCAGAGGTTGCCAAACTTTTTCTGTAAAGGGCGAGATAGGAAACGTTTCAGGCTTTGTGGTCCTTATGTCTCTGCTACAACTACTCACCTCTGCCATTACAGAGGGAAAAAAGCCATGGAAAATACACAAACTGATGAGCTTGTCTTTGTTACAATAAACTTTTTTTACCAAAATAGGTGGCTGGTTAGATTGGCCTATGGACCTTAGTTTGCCAACTCGTGATTTAGATGGTAGCAAGAATGCAACAAAAAGTTAGTCAATAGCCCCTTTGGGAGACATTTTCTAGTTTATAAATTTGCACTAGGATTGTATCCTGCTTCTCTGATTCCAGAGGACAGATAGGATCCTAATAGCAAACCCAGAGGTCAGCAAGTATTGCCCACGTGCTCCCTGTACAAAGTGTCTTGAGCTGTGTTGGACACCATGAGGTACCAACGCCACATCCTCAAGAAGGGTTGGTGTGATGGAAGACATCACATACGGGGAGCCTATGAGACAAAGCAACCTGACAGAGCATCACTGTGCCAGCAAAACTACAGTGTTAAAAAGTTCTGCACAAACTATCAGACAGAGAAATACAATGCAGAGAAGCACAGGTAACAAGCACAAAGGGAATTCGAGAAGGGAGATATAATATGGGGCTAAAAAAATGAAGATCTGAATCAGGGTTTAAACCACAGGTGGGATCACAGAGAAGCTAAAAGTTACTTTTAAATTGAATTTTTGTGAATTAAACCATGTTTTCCCAATCATTTTTAGAAATGCCTTATCTTTTTAAAAAAATATTTATCATCTCATTTAACCATTACAACAATCATATAGAGATAAGAACTATTACTATCCTCATTTTGTAGATGAGAAAATGGAGACTTAGAGAGGTTAAATTGTCCAATTTCAGTATGACCTAGAACCTACTATATACCTTATCTTCTTTCCTTTATTATACATGAATTAAAAGAGGCACTTGGTCCTTTGATTCTAAGTTTCTCTTCTTTTTTTTCTGCCTACCTTTTCCCTGTCCCTGGCAAATAGCAAATGGTCTCTAAAGAACTATATATGCTAAATAACAATAGTAGATGTGTTATTCACTATGCTGAATCCTTTCGTGGCATGAATAATCCCCATCCTGGCTAATTTGTCAGAATGCATCATGTTTTCGAGAGACAACAGGTTTGTAGTTTAGTTATAAGGCATTAAATCATCCCCTCACTGTTTAGTCCAAATTCAATTCAATTAAACACTCACTTTAAGGTTTCGGTTGACATTTGTAGGTTATAATTCTTCTCAGTTTCAGGCAGCTTTGAAAACTCGACAAGGCAGGGGTGTTGTCTTTTATTGTCGTCCCGTATCTAGGTGACAACATAAGAAAGAACATAATTTAAGTTTTGACAACTGACACTGGGAAACAGAAAAGGACACACTTTGAAACATGGCCCAGGTAATTCATATCAGGCAAGACAAAGACAGCTATTTGCTGATAGGCAAAGAGACGATCTTCTATCTAATAAATGATACACGCCGTCCCCAGCCTGCCAGTGGCTTGTGTTCTGTGGATTGCTTCTAGTCAAGTGTCTGCATTCAGAACATACTTTCCCAGAGAAGCTATTTTACACGTGGTAGCCATGCTCCTGCCTATCCAAAACTCATGGAACCATAGTGCCACCGCAGGGTAGCATTCTTCAGAACATAAAGGACTACAGAATCTGGGCCAGCACTGTCCAATAGAAGCACAAAGTCAGCCACCAATGTGAACCACATTTGTAATTTCAAGTTTCCTAGTAGCCATATGAGAAAAGAAAGAAAACAAAAAACAAAAACAAAACAAAACAAAAAAAGCAAACAAACGAAAAAACCAGGTGAAATGAATTTTAATAATGTATTTTACTTAACCCAATACACCTGGAACCTTACCATTTTAACAAGTAATTAATATAAGAAATTATTTCTGAGCGATTTTATATTATTTTTCATAGAAAGTCTTGAAAATCCAATGTGTATTTTACATTTACAGCTCATCTCAACTCAGACTAGTCACATTTTAAGTGCTCAGTAGCCACTTGTGGACCATAGCTATTGTATTGGACAGTGTAGATCCAGACATTAACTCATTCATTCATTCATTCCACAAACATTTGTTGAATGTCTACTATGTGGTGGGCAGTGAGCTAGACCTTAGGAGTTCAATGGTGAGCTGGGGTAGCCCCAGCCCCATGAAGGATACAGTCTGATGGAGTAGTAATACAATCATCATAGAAATAAATTTACAATTGCAATTGTAATTCGTTCTCAAAGGAGAGGTTTGTGGTGTTAAAAGAGCATACAGCAAAGAGGTGGTCATATATAAGGAGAATATTTATGGGAGCTATATCAATATATAAGTGCTAGAGTGCAGGGACACTTTCAGTAACTAAGCTGGAATGTGCATATCTGAGCGTGTCAGGGTCGTAGGGAGCTTCAGAATCACAGATTCTTCTGCCTTCAGACATGACCTTACACAAGTCACAGAACAAAGTCAATTCACATCCTCTTTGAAAAATGCTTTCTAGTGAAAGAGATTCCTTAACCTCCTCTGCGTGTCCATTAATCTTAGTGATGCATCTGAAAACCACACTAAACAAATTCAGATTCACAACAATGAATCAGCTTCTTTTCACTAGCCATGCAGAGAGAACAGCTGTTTCTGAAGAGAAAGGGAGATGTGAGGCTCTGAAGGAGGAGCTAAGGGTTGACCACATTCGATATTCCCTGAAGAAAAAGACCAGCATCTGGGAGTAAGAAGGAGACAGGCTCCTGGGTCTGTCTGTGCCGAGCTGGTCTCCCCAGCACTCCTGACTGCAGTTCAACAAACTCCCAAGCAAGGCTGCTGTACTCAGTGAGAGCTGGATGGGAGTCAGTAAGAACCAGTGGGTTTGGGCTTATGAGGTTTGTTTCTCATTTGAGTCTTTGAAGAACGCTTCCAGGTAACAAGGCAACCCGACCCTCCACCCTGGCCCGGCCACTCAAACACATACCTTGCCAAAAGTCCAGCCAAGCTCTATTTTATTCATTCCCCAAAGCTCGTGGATGTTTTCAGCCAGCCTGTCTCGGATCTTCTCTAGGTGAGGTGGTAAAACAACCTAAAAGGAAAAGGAATAAGTGAGAAGCGAGAACTGCAAGAATCAACCGTATTGAAATCTGTCATAAAATCTAGACAGATCGTGTGCCCCAGTTGAATTCTCTACACACCACCCAGGAGGGGCTACTTCTAGAGATTCCTTCCTCTCTTGGCTTCCCCTGGACCATATCTCCCCTTCCTCTGTACTCGCTCCTTGGGAGATCTCATCCACCTGTAGATGGTCACTCCTAACCATCCAGCCTCCAGCCATGGTCTCTCCTGAAGTTCAGACCTACTATTCCAACTACCTGCAGGATTTTCCCACCAAAGTGAACTCAGCATGTTATTCAAAGCTGAATTCACTATCTTTCCTTCAAAACCTTTTTCTTGTCTTATTTGTATTTTCTCTTTTCATTGAATGACCCCACCATAAAGTCATCTTAGTGTCTTTTCTCTTGGCATTACATCCCCCACCAACACCACCGAATCAGTCACAAAATCCAACAAGTTTATTTCCTAATCATCTTTCTGAAGGTTCCCCTCCTCTACGACACTCAACCTCGTTATTTTCTACCTGGACCATTGCAAGAGCTTTACAATTGGTCTCCCCAACTCCCCACCAATCTATTCTTCACACTGTGGCCAGAGTGATGAGCCCACGACAACACAATCACATCAAAACACTCTCCTCCTGAGTACCTCCAAGTGCCCCTTGACACTCCCAAGACACAGACTAGATGTATTAACCAAGCATATAGAGCCATTCTTCAGTCCTCTCGTCACGGTCGGTCCTCCCAAATACACCCTTTCAAAGCTCCTGAAATTCTCCCCAAAGGTCACACTGTCGCTCAGTTCTGTGCCCTTGCACACGCAACCTTAATTCTTATTAGTACTCCCCATGATACACATAATATGTATACCCCCCACCCCCATGCCACATGGCAAATGACAAAGACTTTCTCCTTGGACTAAGCTCTAGATGGGTGCTTCTGAGCCATTTCTGACTAGGCTCGATCCTTGGGCCTTGTCCTCAAGATCCCAGTTTTAGCTAGAATCTTGCTAAATTAGTTTAGTGACAATCTACACCCTTGATATGTGATCACCCTCCATGTCTGATCAAACGTATTCATCCATCCCCCATCTTCCCCCAGGTGATATCAGATCTATCTGACCTGCCCTCAGTAAGAATCCTGTTATATCAGTTTAGCAAGAATCCATCCCAACCCCTGACGTTCCTCTTAGTAATTGTCCATCACTGACATGCCCACCCTACCCCCACCCCAAACCTGCTCCTTGGCTGTAAATCCCCAGTTGTTTGTGTTGTATTCAGAACTGACCCCAGCTCTATAGTGGAGTTCCTTTTCCCCTACTGCAATAACTTCTAAGCAAAAATCTGTCTTTACCCCTTTAACTGCTGTCCAGCTCTGGTCTTAATACAAACTCCCTCAGTATTTATCCTTCTGGAGTTAGCTCAAATGCCTCACTACCTTTTGGAGGTCTTCCCCAGGTACCTTCAGGGAAAGTTTCTCTGTGTTTTCCTGGTACCTTGCTCATGTCTCTCCACAAAGGTCACAAACTGGGGACTCAAATTTCTCTTTTTCCCCCCTCTTTCTTTAATTTACTACTACTACAATTATAACAATAAACAATTAATTATTACCATTTTCATTTATTAGTTGATAGCTCCTAAGAAATAGGAGATTTCATATAAAAATCCAGATTTCTAATTTCCCTTGACCAGTTGAAAGATTGCTAACATTGGCCCCACACTTTTGCCTGGCAACTAGTCAGCTGGAGCTAAGAAATGGCCCCCTGCTTTAGGAGGGCCTGCACACTTGACCTGTTTCCCTTCTGTATCACCTCCCTGGCTCCTACAATTCTAGCTCTATTATAATGATTATTAGTGTTTCCACTACTTGCAAAAATCCCAATTATTTTCAAGGAGGGGAGCTCATGGAAAAAATGTATTTTTTTTTTTTTGTAGAAAAAGTATATTAAGTCAGTGATGTGTAAGGAGACCACAGAGAAAAGTAGCAATAAAATATTTTGATTATGTGTCATAACCACTATTGGCCTTTCAACTAAAGACACTCTTTTAAAAAAAAACCAACTTATTATTGAAAAGTCAAAGTTAACTGGGATAATGTTTTGATAAGGAGCAAAGTGGGGAAAATTATTAGTAAACAAATGACAACTGTATTTGAGTTTTATTGGTTAACTAATATAATCTGTTTAAATTAATCACAGCCTGAAGGGGGATTTCCATGTGAAGGAACCACTTGCTTCAGCAAAAGGGGGAAATGTGGAAAGAAGCCTCCACAAACAATCCTACATCATAATTTCAGTGACCTCAATTGGTGACTAGCTGGGATAGAGTAATATTGGCTTGGTAACTGCCTCCTGGGTGTCTGGGGCCTGAGACTGACGTCCCCAGGGAAGGCTGCTTGGAGCTGGGCTCCTCCCCTGCAGTGCTCAGCAAGGGCCTGGGGGTGCTTCAAGCACTGGACACAGGTAGCACTGAAGGACAGGGATCTAGTCAACAACACTTTATCTGCAAACTGGTTGATGTGCCCCAAGCAGGATGGAGTTGACTGTGTATCTTGTATTTAACTTCTCTTTAGACAATAATTTCACAGACTGATAGATTCTAAAAAATTACAAAGTCTCATTCAAAATAATAAATTTCACCTTTCCAATGAGAACTTCCTTATTATTTGATTCCCAGCAACATTTCCCGCATTCCAGGGTCTATACAAATTCAGCTTTGGGTCCAGACATCAAAGTTCATCTGGCTTGTTGATTTATCTCCACTCTTTGATTTTCAAATCTTCTATTCTGTATGTTTAGAAACTCTTCTCACTCTGGTCCAGCCCTCCTTTCCTCCCTCATCAAAACTTCCCCTCATTCTTTTGAACTCTCGTTGAGGCTTGCTTCCTCCAGGAAGCCTTTTCTGAGTAATACATACATCTCTGATAACTTGGTAAGGAGGGCAGCACAGAGAAGTAGGAATCATGTCCATGAGTACAACCTCTCCCTGCTTGGGCACTAACCACCTTGTGTCCACAGAAAAGCTAGTTTAGTTCTTTGGCCCTCAAACTTCTTATCTAAAATACACAGCAAGGGGACTTCCCTGGTGGCGCGGTGGTTGAGAGTCCGCCTGCCAGGGCAGGGGACACGGGTTTGAGCCCTGGTCCGGGAGGATCCCACATGCCGCGGAGCAACTAGGCCCGTGCTCCACGGCTACTGAGCCCGCACGCCTGGAGCCTGTGCTCCGCAGCAAGAGGGGCCTCTGCGGTGAGAAGCCTGCACACCGCAACGAGGAGAAGCCCCCGCTCGCCGCAACTAGGGAAAGTTTGCGCGCAGCAACAGACCCAATGCAGCCAAAGATAAATAAATAAATTTAAAAAATAAAATAAAATACACAGCAAGCAGATGATCTGATTCCTAGGATTACCTCTGGCTCACAAACTCCTACCTCTTTTCCTATCAACATTCTCAACTCCAGCTACATTCCTGGTGTTGTACTAGGCTCTGTGAAGCAGGCAGAGAGACACTGTGATTTCTAGACAATGAGAATTCACAATCATTAGCTACAGGAGGTAAGAAGCAGACACATGACCACTCACACAGAGCTGAATGTAATAGGGTCATAGAGATATTATGGGAAAATATACTCTAGAGACCATCTACAGGTTAAAAGAGCCATACTCCTAAAAACTATTACCCCAAGTGCCTCAGAGACAAGGTGCCTTTACATTTATTTTCTCTAACATCTAGAATAGTGATGTGAATAGCACTGGCGTCGCAGAGGCACTGGAAAGCCTCATCATACGCTCCTCATCATACATTGTACGTTCCTCCTCATAACTGTGTGAACGTGTGTCTCTCAAAACAGAGACCCTGGGAGGGGAAAGAAAATGTCCATTTCAAAGTGAGAGAGTGGCATGGACTTATATATACTACCAAATGTAAAATAGATAGCTAGTGGGAAGCAGCCGCATAGCACAGGGAGATCAGCTCGGTGCTTTGTGACCACCTAGAGGGGTGGGATAGGGAGGGTGGGAGGGAGACGCAAGAGGGAGGAGATATGGGGATATATGTTTATGTACAGCTGATTCACTTTGTTATAAAGCAGAAACTAACACACCATTGTAAAGCAATTATACTCCAATAAAGACGTTTAAAAAAAAAAAGAAAATGTCCATTTACCAGCACCTTCTGAGACCTCCATGCTCTCCCCTGTTGCTTTCAGGTTTACTTCCCACTCTTCTCCTACCTGCTCCTCCTCCTCCAAACATCCAGCCACAGGAGAATATTCGTTGCCACCTGTCCCTATTTTGTGTTTCTACTTCCAGGCTCTCATTCATCCCATTCCTGTTACTTCACCCTTGGACGCCCCTCCCCATTTAGGTTTACTAAAGGTCCTGACTGAATGCCATTCTAACTACACAGACTTTTAGAAACATTCTAGCGTAAAGGATGTCTCTAGCATTTATTTGTGTACACGATCGATCATTCTGCATATTACATTTGGACTCGAAAAAAAATAACACATTTGCTTCTTATCTCTTCAACTTGGTTGTGCATTCCCAGAGAATACTGTCACACTTCTGCCTATGCCTCACAGAACCTAGTACCGTGCCCTACATGTAGCAAGTGCTTAACCGTGTTCATTGGTTGCAAAATCCTTCAAGAGCTCAATTGACGCATATGGTGGAAACGTGAAGAATAATGGTTGTTCACACATCACGACAATTCTGTAGAATGTATGATAAGAATGTTTCAAGGACAATGCAGCAAGGAGGATTTAACCCTATTACATCATCTCCATGGGCTGCCTTCTGTTGGCAGCTCAAACCTACCTGACTGGTATCTATGGGGCACGGAATGAAAGAAGCTTGGGAGAGGAACTGGGTGGTACCCAACAGATCTCGAACACCTTCAGCATCCCGTTTATACTCTTTGACAGGCTCCAATCTCATCTTTTCTTTTGGAAGTAAGGCTTCGTAGCAAGGGGCATAGCCAGAGGGAGGCAGGAACTTAAATTCTCCGTGACGTCCCCCCATCAGGAAACGTACTCTGTGTTATTTGGAGAGACCAGGAAGAGAGAGGTTAAAAAAATACATGCCAGCCCAAATAAGTGAAAGTTAAAGATCAGCTCTCCCCACCCAAATTATTTTTTGGGGAAGTGAATGATTTCAGATTCATCACAGCAAACAGTCTAAAGTACGCAACAAAGCAGTGGAGAGAAAGCTGACTGGCAATTCACAGTGCCCTTGATTCTCAGTTGACCATGTCAGCTAAGTTCTTAAAAATGAACTTACACTTTAAAACCACTAGATTTTAAAAATCAAGTTCATCCTTACTCTAGTAGGAGAATCATTACTGTAGATATTATTACTACAGTTTGAAAAGAGTAACAGTGATAATGATGATGACATTATTTTCCGAAAAGATCACATTCAAACTACAGCATGAGAACTTCAAGTATTTTTACTTGAGAGAGTTTACTCACACAATGATGAAAGAAAACATGATATAAATATTTGGGGAAAATAGGACAGTCCCATTTTTAGGTGCAGGTAAAAGATCAAGTAACACGAAAGTATTAAACAGAAATGGTATACATTCCAAGAGGCGTTAATAGAAATGATAACACTGAAGAGGCTGCAGTTCCCCAAAGTAGCCATATGAGGGCGACTGTGAGGAAGCATCAGCAGGTGGTTACAGCCATGGGGGTGCCAAATAGGCATCAAGTGTTTGCTCACTAGGGTCCCAGTGCCTTCTCAGGGGCACCACCGCCTTGCTGCCATCCAGGCCTGATGCTCTGGCCCACTCCAGCAGTGCCCACAGGGGCCTCCCAAGGAAGAGGAAGGGATCCTTGGGGGGGGCCACAGTCATGGCAGGCACTAATTAATTACCAATAAATTGAAGTCTTTCAATATTTTAATTTAGCATTCTGGCTGAATTTCAGCCCCATATATATTATTAAGTTAGGGTTAGGGTTAGAGCCCAGAGATCCTCTGCAAGAAGAGGGTGAAAATGAGGGTCATAGGCTCTTAGGTTTGGGACTGAAAATATAGCTTTTGCAGATCAACTGCAACCATATTAAATTGATGAGAAAATATGAGTGCAATTTTAAATAATTAAGACATGGCAAGATACACAGCCCTGCAGGATCAACAATAATTTTACATAGGAAAAATCCATCCATACTCATAGCAGCTACACGTATTCACTCCCTCCCTCTTTCCCTCTGCGTAACAACTATTTACTGACTCCATACGACTTTCACTGTTCTCCATACTAGGGATTCGGCAATTAACAAAGAATACCCTGTTGCTGGTGTCACAGAGCAGGCATCCAATGAGATAAATAGGATAATTACTGATTGGGAGACATGTGATGAGGGAATAAAGAGGGAGACTGAAACAACTCGGGGAAGGAGGAGGGTCCGAGATTGGAGGCTAGAAAGGCTTCTCCGAGGGGGAGATATTTTTATTAACCCCGAGGGAAAAGGAGGAGCCAATGAGTTCAAAATCAGGAGGAAGAGCATTCCAGGCTGAGGAACAACACGTGCAAAGGCCCTGAGGTAGGGAAGAGCTTGGGTGGAGGGCAGTGTGAGTGAGAACACGGAGAGCCCAAGGGGCTAAGAGATGAGGTGGCAGGGGGCAGGGCTAGATCAGGCAAGGTCTCTGAGCTGGGATTTTCTTCCCGGTGAGCAGCTTCTGAGGGATTTTAAGGAGGAAGAAATACAGGATTCTTCTAGCTGCTCTATGTAGGAGGCACCTGACACCAATCTAGTCCCAGTGAGACATGAGGTGGGGTTGGACCAAGGTGATGAAGGCCAAGCCGGAAAGCAGCAGTTAGATCCCAATTTTGTTAGGAACTGGTGATGGAGTGGGCCTGTGTGTGTGGAGGGGGGTGAGGTATAGGTGGGAAAGGTTATGATCTAGCAAAGCTCTAACAACAACACTCTCCACTAGATCTCACGTCCTTTAACTGGAATATTCTGGTGGGGCAGCCTTGCAAGAGAGTCTCAGTATTGGCTGAGTAACTGTGATTGTGTGTAGCCTAATGATAAAACTGGAAAATGAAAATCTCTCTGAGTAAAAGACATTTAGGATTTTTCCCCCCTTCCCAATATAAACAAAATCTTTATCCAAAGAGCATATAAAATGCTGTTTTAAAATTAATTACAGAAATCATATGAAGCCTCCCACTTTCCCATTTTAAAGTAGTAAGCAACAATGATATAGAATTAGAACCACAATTGTCCCTTATGAATGTTCCTACGTTAAATGTTATATAATAGGGCACGATCTATGTGTATTAAGACTATGAACAATGACATAAGAACAAAATTGAGTCATTAGCCTGCAATGTTACTAATTTAGTAAAACTTCAGGAAATAATGACTAAGACTTAAAATTTATTGAGAACTTTCCAAAATTCAATTGCAACATAACAGATTGTGTTACTGACATGCTGAAACTATGGGATAAAACTAAATTGTTTTGAACAAAGAATTTGTGTGGGAAGTTTTCTGCTTTTCCCTTCTCACTGAGCATCCTTCCTGTGAAGAGCTGAAGCTTCCTGGGAGCTCGTACAGCAGCTGTATTCTTTGTTACTCACTAGCGTACGGATTCCAAGGCCAAGCAAATGATCTCTTATGAGGACATCTAGATGGATTTAATTATTCATAAGCTCTCTCTCGCCAGTTCCGTTTAGTTTTAACACTTCTCTTATGCTTTAAAATCTGCTGTTGTCTTCTGGATAGAAAACAAATCAAGAAAGGTGGAAAGCCAGTGTAGCACTTAGGGAGAACAATGCTGCTTTGATATTCAGTTATTAAAAGGAGAATGATAATCTGGTTTTACAGCTTAATCTTATCACCTCGAATGGCCACAAAGACTGTAAAATGAAAAATTAACGTAGCCAGAAATCAGCGTTTACTGCTTACTGAAGCATTCGTCTTCCAACGCCATCATGCTGTGCTTCAGTGGGTAGAAGGTATGGTTCTGGGTAGCTTCCCAAGTCCTGCCAGACAGGTGCCCAGCTCCCCAGCAGGCGGGACTGAACGGGAGCCGGTGTGGGCACACCTGCCACCTGTGACTCCTTCCGTCGCTGCCCAGAGTCTGTGGGAAGGGCTCCAGCAAACCACCACCAATACTGGTGGTCCTCATGAAGTCTCTCTGGGACACCCAGATTGTCCAGGTCAAAGGAAATAATGGGGATAAAATACGGGCTTAAAGGAAACAATCAAAAGAAAGAAAGGAAATACCTGAAGCCCACTTTAATCATCTGAGGATATTAAAACGGGATCCCCTCTGTCTCCATTTTAGCAGAGGTCCCAAAGGCAACTAATTCAGAGGATGCCAATATTTTCTCATCCTGAAGTGAAGTGCTGGACCAACTATGAGGACCCATCAAAAAACTGTGAAACCTTTTCAGCTTTAGCCCACCCCATACCGCCGCACTGATAAGAAAGGTAAAGAATTCATCTGGAGAAAACCATCAGGGAGAAAGGGATGGGAGTTCTTTCCCATCAGGAGTCAAGTGAGGGCTGTAAGGAACTACTCAGAAGTTTGTGAGTACCCCCTGGATGTAGTGAGGGGCATATTTGCCTAGAGACAGTGAAGAACACAGGGAGGAATCAATCAGCTGCCAGCCATCAGAAAGGAATTCTGGGGCTTCCCTGGTGGCGCAGTGGTTGCGCGTCCACCTGCCGATGCAGGGGACACGGGTTCGTGCCCCGGTCCGGAAGGATCCCACATG
>NC_041224.1:104737623-104738213 GCF_002837175.3 Physeter macrocephalus | reverse complement strand
AAAAAAAAAAAAAAAAAAAAAAAAAAAAAAAAAAAAAAAAAGAAGGGAATTCTGGCCGGAAAGGCAAATGACTGAGCAGAGATCAGAAACCCAGGAGCTGGGGGAGGTAGGAGGCCCATGCAGCTGGAGGGGGAGGGGAGGGGGGAGGTCTGGGGTCAGCCAGAAGGGAGCACAGGTGGTAAAGCCAAGTCAAGGGAACTGAAGTTGGATGCTTCCAGCCTGGTGTTCTCCAAGAAAGCTACCAAAGAGCCTCAGAAGAGAGAGAAGCAGCAATTGTGCAACTGCTACAAAAGTCCTGATGCCACAAGGCAGCGGCACCAACTCCATCAGATGTGCCCATCCCCCAGTCATCTTGGGTCTGGGCTGGACCCTAGACCCTAGAGGGGCATGAGAAAGGAGCCAGCTAACTGAAGAGGAGCCCGACCTCAAACTGCAGGGGGAGTGAGGTCAGGCTCAAATCTCAATTGGATACAAATATGGAGTTTTTTTTTGTTTTGTTTTTTTTTGCGGTACGCGGGCCTCTCACTGTTGTGGCCTCTCCCGTTGCGGAGCACAGGCTCCGGACGCGCAGGCTCAGCGCCCATGGCTCA
>NC_041224.1:104732240-104737545 GCF_002837175.3 Physeter macrocephalus | reverse complement strand
AGCACAGGCTCCGGACGCGCAGGCTCAGCGGCCATGGCTCACGGGCGCGGACGCCCCGCGGCATGTGGGATCTTCCCGGACCTGGGCACGAACCCATGTCCCCTGCATCGGCAGGCGGACTCTCAACCACTGCGCCACCAGGGAAGCCCAAATATGGAGTTTTTATACTACTCAGAAGATGGAATTTTTTTTTTTAAGTATTGGCAAGATGGTTCCTGGTCTTAAAAGAAGTAATGAAGGCTATAGAACTGGCCCGAGAACTTATCCAGAAGTCCAGAGCGTGGATTTGAAGGGGTGGAAAGAGAACCAACAAAAGTTACACCTATCTAGTCTACTTCTTCCAATAAATCTGTTATCTGGCACTTACTGTTTATCTTTTAAATCCTTTGAAATTTAAAAGATTTAAATTTCCAATTGGAATATAAACCTCTCTTCTCTAAGTATATTCTTCCCTGTTCCTTGTGTTCTACTGAATCTCTCAGCATCGCAAAAAATGTTAAGTTGAAAATAAAAAGATAATTTAAGAACGGAGCTCATTAAAATTAGTTCTTCTTTACCCTCCAATTTTTCTCTACATTAATAGATTTAAAAAATCAATTTCATTAATCAATTTAATCTCTTCCACTAAAGCACATGTATCATCTTCTGGGGTTCTTCCTATAACTCAGACATGCCATCAGCTCTCCAAGGTTTTTTTTTCTTCCTAAAGTGATTACAGTCAGTGACTGTGTCCTTAGATTTCTCCACTTTAGAGATGAGTAATAGCTTCAGTAATAGCCTCCTGGGAGTAGTGAAGTTTGAGGATGTGTAGAGGAATTTTTTATTGACTAGACTAATTTTAAAAAAACAGAGAAAATTGCATTGAAAAATCCCCACTAGCACTTCCAATTTCATCTTTTAAGATTTGTGCATTTTTGGTTACCAGTTTGCAGAAGAGATGAGAATACCTATCGCAAATCCCCAAGTTTGAAAGACTGATCCATGAAAAAAAAAAGAGTAAAAATCAAGACAAACCTTTGCTATGCTCAAAAAGGACGACTAGGTTTCCTTATTCATAGCGTACTAGCAAACTGTGAAATCATTTTAGTCTTACTAGATGTCCCATTATTCTTATTGAATCCCTCCCAGGAGTTGGGATAGTGTTCCAAAGAAGAAAAAGATACAGGCTGTGGTTAGGAGGAGAAAGAATTAGCGAGCTTCTGCTGACCTAAATTCAACTCATAAGTCATGATTCATAATTGCATCTTTAGTTCATATCGCTAAGACGGGAGAACAATTTGAGTTATGTATGTTCTCACATTCATATTTCTTTCTGGCCAGTGTTTGATGAAAGCCCAGGGCAATCCAGCCAGTGCTCATCATGTTCTCTGCAAAAGTATATTTATCTCAGTAATAATTTCCACAGCATTGACCACAGCAAGCTGGAAATAGCTAAGCTACTGGTTACCTGAATTTTAGCCAAGCCTGGTGGATACCAACAGAAAACAAACAGCAACTGCAAATACCAACCATCTTTGGATAGTGTTGCTTTTATAAATGAGAACGGGCTGGTAAAAGAGTTACATAAGAAGATTAAGTAGATCTACGGGGAATTTAACCATAGCTATAAAATATATTCTACTACAGTGACTAACTCATCAATTTTCTGCAAAACTAAAAGTAGCTCCCAAATTTCACTACACACTGTGGCTTCTGTGTAATGTTCTCCGTGTGGCCCATGCCATCATACCGCTTGACAGGGTGAGATTACCTTTTAATAAGAGCTTCCTGGTATTTAAGTAATTCAACCTTTTGGGTGGGCTCCAAGGTACACATGCCTCATCCCAAGTTCTGTCCCAGAATGAATAGGGTTGTTACACTGAGGGCCTGTTACACTAATACCCTCCACAAACAAACCACAGTGAGAAGGAAACTAAGGAGGCACATTCATAATAGTTAGAAAAGAGAGCACATATTGATTTGTGGATTTTATTAGTAATTACTCAGGCTGCTTTTGACTTCACTGTGGGTAAATCTAATTGAAAAAGATTTTGCTCTCCAACGACTGCTGGCAAGGACAGCCTCATCAGGTATTATTAACAACATAGTAATTATAAAAATAATTGTGGGGTCACAAATTCAAGACAATGACCTTGGTAAAGACCGAGGAGGAAAATGGGGCTGTAGGAGAGA
The DNA here is from genome assembly GCF_002837175.3 of Physeter macrocephalus. Lineage (NCBI taxonomy): Eukaryota > Metazoa > Chordata > Mammalia > Artiodactyla > Physeteridae > Physeter > Physeter macrocephalus. Next base: position 104,735,373 of record NC_041224.1, on the reverse strand, counting down.
AATCTAATTTAGAGGTCTCACAGAAGTTGAAAGTAAATATGAGAAACAATTCTCAATGTTTGCATGATGGGAGAAGAATCTCTTTCTAGATAGGAATAACCTTGTACCTTGCTGGGAGGAACACTATGAAACTAGGCAAGTACTCTACTATATTGGGTGGAAACAATAATTTCTTTTCAATTTTGTTATTAAACACATTTATTTTCAATAACGTACTTTAACTTGGATTAATATCTTGTTTTCTCTTTCTAGCTTTTTGTACAACTGAACTAAAGTAGTACAGAGAGGAAGTGCTGGGTTTCAGCACCAAATCATATTTTACCAATTGACGTAAGAGTAAGTACTGGTATATTGATCTCATTTGCTCATAAGTGAAAATAAAAGAATTGGCTACTCCAACACAGGACCAGCATTGACGCTGAGCAAAGACATCGTGTGACGGGCTGGATGTATTTCAGTAAAATGTATTTCCCAAGTATGCAACCAACTGTGATTCCATCTCTCCTCAGACCATATCAGGTTCTGAGAACCAAAGACAGGAATATGACACAGGTGATATTTTCCTGATAGAAAGGAGGCTTAAGAGACATCAAGTCCCGTGATATAACTTTTCAGCTTACTCTCATTCAACTGCTATGAGCAAGAGGTTCTTATGTCTAAGCTGTTAACTTTTCAAGTCAACGCATCTGGACCCCTAGTCCTTAAATTCTCTCAGCAATTGTGCCTTCTAAATGGGTTAGACGTCTCACTGTTCTTATTGTGGAACTCTGCTTCTTTTCTCCTGTGCACTGGAAGGATGCATGATCTGCTGACCTAGACACAAGATACTAGAAACATCTTCTACATAGGAATACCTTTCAGCCCCCTATCTCTTCCCCTGCTAGCCACAATCTTTGCAAAGAGAAGATTTCAAAAAAATCCCCAACAACAAAAATCATATCACACTCAAAAATTCCTATCTCTTTGACCTAAGGGGGAGCGGGTGGAAGAGTTAATGATTAAAAGTCATGCAACGTCTGAGAGCGGATATACTGTTTGCTAAACACAGAATATGCAGAAAAGTCCACTAGCCAGCAGACTGGCAAAGACCTCTTCTCCAGAGATTTGACTTCTAGCTAAGCACTTCTCTCAGATGAGATGCTTTGGAAGTCGGTGAGCTTTCTCTGAAAATTAGTGAAACCCAGTGAGTAGGATATAGTCAAAACAAAGAAACAAGGGAAGGGCACTGATGCTGGGTGACCAAGGCCATTAACTACCCAGGCAAATGCAGTCCTGAGAACTGACTGCTCAGTGACCTTGCTTCTCCAGAGAAGGCACTGATCCAACAGGTGGATGATCCAAATGCTGTTATGTTGGATTTAGATTTTTGCTCACTCTCCTTACTCCCGGGGAATGGGGTGGGAAAGATGTACAATGGGGCTTCTGCTGGTTTTCCCCCTGATTGCCAGAGGGTCTTTGTTCCAGTTTTCTTTGTGTTTACAGTGCCTCTGTCTTTCAATAACACTTCTTGTTTTCTACATGCTCCCTATGGATAGCAATAGGAATGATACATTCTGTCACACTTCAAAAGGGAGAATTGGGGTGAAATTCTCACGGAAATATTCTCAGCACAGAGAAACACAGGTAAAGAACTCTCAGCTCTTTAGAATATAGTTCCTAAGGCTGATGTTAGAGTCTCTGGCTTAACCTGTGATGGGCATATTTACAACCTTAGTAAGGCTTTACTATAGTGGTTCTCCATTTGCTACAAGAACCTCAAACAATGAAAATGCTTAATTTCAATATATTATATCCATCTACATGGGTATGTTTATAAATATGTCTATATATGTGTAGGTACATGTGTAGGGATGTGTATACTGTGTTGCTATGTATGTTTGCAAACATACATTACAGGCGTACCTTGGAGATATTGTGACTTTGGTTCCAGACACCACATAAAGCAAGTATCACAATAAAGTGAGTCACATGAATATTTTGGTTTCCCAGTGCATATAAAAGCTATGTTTACACTATACCATCATCTGTTAAGTGCACAATAGCATTCTGTCTAAAAAAAAAATGTACATACATTAATTAAAAAATAATGCTGTTAGAAAAATGGCGTCAATAGACTTGCTCGATGCAGGCTTGCCACAAAGCTACAATTTGTAAAAATTGAAATAAAGCAAAGCGCAATAAAACGAGGTACACCTGTACTGTATACCAGCAGTCCCCAACTTTTTTGGCACCAGGGACTGGTTTCGTGGAAGGCAATTTTTCCACGGACAGGGGTTGGGGAGGGATGGTTCAGGTGGTAACGTGAGCAGTGGGGAACAGCAGACGAAGCTTTGCTGCCCACCGCCTACCTCCTGCTGTGCGGCCCGGTTCCTAACAGGGGGTTGGGGACCCCTGCTGTATAGTATGTATGTTTGCATATCTGTGTCAAATTCCAAAAGTTGAATATCATACCCAAAGGATAATTCTTTATTCCTAAACAGTCTATTTAATTGAGACAGAATGAAAGTTTTATCCTTTTTTGGAAAATATATGAATATGCCTTGATTTATCCATCTTCCGGAGGTACTGAGGCCTATCACAGTGGTATCACTCTGGAAGTCCCATCACCTGGATACTAGAAGCTCTCAGATGGATTTTTTGTGGTCCCAGCTTTAAGCGTCTGATCTCCACAACTCTCCTCTTTTCATGGCCCTTTCCCATGGAAACCAGTGTGATTCTAACTGTACTGACTCTAGTCTCCCACTCAATCACTTATGATCTCCTTAACAAGCAGGTATCAAGAATGGCTAAGAAAATTTTGCGACAAAAGAGTTATAATGAGGTCTTGCCTTACAAATGTTAAAATGTATTGTCAGACTAAAATAATTAATACAGCATCCAACTGGTACAGGAAAGGGGCAACAAATACATGGAGGCTAAATAATACACTACTTAATAACCAAGAGATCACTGAAGAAATCCAAGAGGAAATCAAAAAATACCTAGAAAAAAATGACAATGAAAACACGACGACCCAAAACCTATGGGATGCAGCAAAAGCAGTTCTAAGAGGGAAGTTTATAGCAATACAATCCTACCTCAAGAAACAAGAAACATCTCAAATAAACAACCTAACCTTACACGTAAAGCAATT
>NC_041224.1:104699377-104730939 GCF_002837175.3 Physeter macrocephalus | reverse complement strand
CATGTTCTTGGATTGGAAGAATCAACATTGTGAAAATGATTCTACTACCCAAAGCAATCTACAGATTCAATGCAATCCCTATCAAACTACCGATGGCATTTTTCAAAGAACTAGAACAATTTGTATGGTAACACTAAAGACCCCGAATAGCCAAAGCAATCTTGAGAAAGACAAACAGAGCTGGAGGTATCAGGTTCCAAGACTTCAGACTATACTGCAAAGGTACAGTAATCAAGATGGTACTGGCACAAAAACAGAAATATAGAACAATGGAACAGGAGAGAAAGCCCAGAGATAAACCCATACACATATGGTTGCCTTATTTTTAATAAAGTAGGCAAGAATATACAATGGAGAAAAGACAGCCTCTTCAATAATTGGTACTGGGAAGACTGGACAGCTACATGTAAAAGCATGAAATTAGAACACTCCCTAACACCATACACAAAAATAAACTCATAATTCAAAAAGAGTCATGTACCACAATGTTCACTGCAGCTCTATTTACAATAGCCAGGACATGGAAGCAACCTAAGTGTCCATCGACAGATGAATGGATAAAGAAGATGTGGCACAAATATACAATGGAATATTACTCAGCCATAAAAAACGAAATTGAGTTATTTGTAGTGAGGTGGATGGACCTAGAGTCTGTCATACAGATTGAAGTAAGTCAGAAAGAGAAAAACAAATACTGTATGCCAACACATATATATGGAATCTAAAAAAAAAAAAACGGTTCTGGAGAACCTAGGGGCAGGACAGGAATAATGACGCAGATGTAGAGAATGGACTTGAGGACGTGGGGAGGGGGAAAGGTAAGCTGGGATGAAGTGAGAGAGTGGCATGGACTAATATATACTACCAAATATAAAACAGATAGCTGGTGGGAAGCAGCCGCATAGCACGGGGAGATTAGCTCAGTGCTTTGTGACCACCTAGAGGGGTGGGACAGGGAGGGTGGGAGGGAGACGCAAGAGGGAGGAGATATGGGGATATATGTATATGTATAGCTGATTCACTTTGTTATAAAGTAGAAACTAACACACCATTGTAAAGCAACTATACTCCAATAAAGATGTTTAAAAAAAAAATGAAAGGGGTAGAACAATGAACACAACAGTTGTCAACAGTATGAAGAAAAACAGCATGCATAGTACAAGCCCAATTTAATTTAAAATTATTGAGATGTATAAATAAAAACGTAATATGGTTATCTCTGGGTGGTACAATTATGGGCTCTTGGTTTTTTTTTGTTTTTTGACTTGCATTATTTTTGTAAAAGGGAAAAAACAAAGGGATATATGTATATGTATAACTGATTCACTTTGTTATAAAGTAGAAACTAACACACCATTGTAAAGCAACTATACTCCAATAAAGATGTTTAAAAAAAAAATGAAAGGGGTAGAACAATGAACACAACAGTTGTCAACAGTATGAAGAAAAACAGCATGCATAGTACAAGCCCAATTTAATTTAAAATTATTGAGATGTATAAATAAAAACGTAATATGGTTATCTCTGGGTGGTACAATTATGGGCTCTTGGTTTTTTTTTGTTTTTTGACTTGCATTATTTTTGTAAAAGGGAAAAAACAAAAACAAATAGAAAAAAACTAAGTTTAAAAAGGTAAATCACAAACTGGGAAAAATATTTGAAAGCAATAATAGTATAATAATCTTAATATATAAAAAATTGCCCCCAAAATTAACACCAGAAAGGCAGAGAACACAGAATTTTAAAAAAATAGTGGGTTGAAATAACATGTAAGAACAATAAGCATAAAAACTGTTTAACCACATCAGTAATCAAATAGGAAGTTAAAACTTTAAGACACAATTTTCTCAAATTGGCAAAGATTAAAAATAACCCATAACAGTAAAAGTTAATGAGGAACCAATCAGTTGGGTATTCCCATATGTTACTTTAAATGATACTACAGGCCCAAATTCTTTGTCTGAAATCTTTGGAGCTGTGTTTCAGACTTCAGAATTCTTTAGATTTTAAAGAAGATAGAAAATAAGACATGTAGTATATATTAAATAGAACCTCCAGCTAGGTGAGAGGCTGTACCCCATAATCAAGCACATACATTTTTGCTGTTAAGCATGTAAATATTCACAAGAAATTGAATACATGAAGGACTGGAAACAGCCTCATTTCTGTTGATGACAGTTTTTTCCACAAAATAAGTTCAGGTCAGAGTTTGCGGTGAAATGAGTTAAGAAAAAAATGTATGGTTTTCAGAGTTTTTTAGATTTCAGAATTGTTGATAACGAATTCTGAACTGTTCATACAATCTTCCTGAAAATCTCTTTGGCCACAAGATTGTAAATTTAGACTTTAAAAAGATTATACCTTTTGACTTACTTCTGGGAGGAACTAAACAGAAATGCAGACAAAAGAATTATCCTCAAGGATGTTCATGATAATTTCATTTATAACAATAAAAAAGAAATCAGCATGGAAGACTAACATAAAGTAATGGTTATATTGTGGGACAGCCAAATAAAAGGATATTATTGGCCAAAAAAATCATTTTGAGAAGGATACTTAATAACTCAGGAAAAGGCTCCATACTTTCTGCTGAATGAAAAAAATCAAGACAAAACTTCATTTTTAGTGTGATGTCAATTAAAAAATACATATATCTGTAATATAAAAGACTTGAAGAAAATACACCAAAATACTAATAGAGATTAGAACTAAACATTGGGATTATGGGTGATATTTATTGTCTTATCTATATCTTTCAAATTTTTTGTAATAAGCATGAAATACTTTTTACAATTATTAAGGTAATTTTCTACATAGGATTTATCTTATTCATCTTACTATTTATCAGAGGACATTACATAAACACTGGCAGGAGGTACGTGTCCCACAAATATATACACGTGACTCTAAATTCCTCCTCCCCTTTCACCATCACTTTCTTTGGGGAGTTTGGCTTATGGTGCTGAAGCCCTGAAGGAGGTTACCACACTCGCCAGCTCATAAGAGTGGTGGGAGCTGGGGGAACAGCTACTCTCCATGAAATCACAGCCATAACTTACTTGACACCTGCTGAAAAGCTCACCACAGGGAAGAAGAGCCCATCTGTGTTGAAGTTCTCAAACATCCCCTGCACAGGCTGCCCATTGATGCGGAAAGAGATGCTGGGTGCTCCGAGGTCCAGGCAACAGCTCACCACGTCGTCTGACTTCAGGAGGTGCTGGTTGATGGAGGCCACGGCTCTGGGTATGCGGCCTGGTGAGCAAAGAACAGGAAGAAGGTGTGTAGGACTCTGGGGGAGATGCTCACAGGTGAGGTGAGCAATGAGAAATGGTTTCCTAAGCTTTGTGAACAGGCAGCCCAAGACGAGATGAGTGCCAGAGGAAAGTCTCAAGCTGCCAGGAATAAGAACAAACAAGAATTCAACCCGTTCAACATGTGCTCAGATTCTGGCCTGGTGTATGAAGTAACGGGCAAACCGCTTTGCTGGGTGTGGCTCCTAGAGTGTGTATGTGTGTGTTTATTCACAGATGCTCGAAGACCTTGCTCTCTTCTATTTCCTCTAAAAGACATGGCCACCTCGGCACCGGATGCAGGAGCCATCCGAGTGACTAAAAGCAAGGCCATCCAGCCACAAAACGGTGCAGCATAGTTTGCTTGCTTGTTTTAAAGAATTTTATTACTTCAGTGAGGCAGGGAAACACATTGTCAGTTATACGCTGTATTGGTTGATTTTTGTTGTTGTTGCCTATCTTTCATAAGATGATTTGTCATTTCCTGACCTAACTTAAAGTAGTGAGAAAATCTTCCCTTAGGTTTTCTATGTCACACCATCCCATTCTGGAAGTCCTAGAAGTAAATTATCGTAACCGCTCCTCCCATCCCCCACCAAGTTTTCAGTTCTATTGGAAAGGGAGCAACAAAGGGGCAAAAGTTAGGTATTAAATGGGGTTTCAAGCAAAACATTTATAAAGGTATATCTTGTTTCTTGATCATGGAAGCAATACACATTCATTAGAAATGTTAACTGTGTATACAGAAAAGTATAAGCAAGGAAAAAAATGTTACAATACATTTTTTTGACTTTTTCACATATATTTAAATATTCACCGAAACTGGGATATTGTAGATTTTGTACTTGTTTTTTCTACTTATCACATTGCAAATATTTGATTGTATAATGGAATATTCATTAGAAACTAGATTTTTAATAGCTTCATAATACGCCATGAAAAGGCAATTTAAAAAAAAATCCCCTTATGATGACTATGTGAGTTCATAAATTTTGTACATATATCTATGGTATGTAATATTTCTAATCTTAGTTTAGAACTCTTTTTCAGTGGTTACTGCTATTCTAGTAATAGATTCCAAACTAAGTGGTGGATTTTAAAATAGTGAAACTACTACATTCTCCTTAATAAAAAAATTTAGGTACCCCCTTGTGGTTGTTTTGGTTGACTGAAAAAATCATATTGTATTCTCTCCCACACTTCCACAAACAGGAATGAGGCTCTACACTGTGCCAGATACTGTACTTGGGGCTGGGGGTCAAAGACTGAGGATCCAGTTCCCACTCCTAAGAAATCCATCGTCTCGTGGAAAATAAACATTCAAATAAAGAACTACAATTCACTATAACTATTGGAATGAAGGTGTACATGACAAGATGCCTTTAGAGGTAGAAGAAGGTGCAAAGTCAGCCTGGGAGTATGGAACAAGTTAAAACTTGAAGAATGAAAGGTTCACTAGATAAATGAGAAAGAAAAGAGCATTCCAGACAGAAGGAACAGCTTATGCAAGAGGAGTGTATGAGTGTATGACATTTGCAGAATGGCTAGAGTTTGGTGAGGCTGGAATGTGGGGCTTTATGGGGGCCTGATGAGGGGTGATAGGGGAATAAAGGATGTAGAACTTGGACCACTGGCACTGCAACAGGGCGACAGCACCTAATATATTCAATGCATATTGGCAAATTAGCCTGGGATGGCCTCAGACTCTGTTTTTACCACTTTATACCTTGTTTCATCACTGAGAATGAAGAACAACTTCCTCATTGTAGGACCTACAGTCAACACTATTTAAAACAAACAAATCTAAGCAAACTTGATGAGTGTGTAGGTTTGATACCTCTCCAACGTCTTCATTTGACAAGATTGAGTCCTCTCAGCTCCTTTTATGGAGTTTAGATATCCCAGGGTCCCAGAATCTTTCCTTTCTTATCATATTCAAGTCTGTTATTGGTATTAAAACTCAGCAAACTTTGCCATAATTGTCTCATTCTTAAGAGTTCTTGTTTTCCCAGTAAAAACCAATCTTTCCTGCTTCAACTGTTCCTTTTTCAATTAGTTTAACTTTTGGAAAATATCACTGTAGTCATTCGCACAAATCCTGAGAGATTTCCATGAATTTGGGAAAACCAGGAAACTATCGAAATGCTGGGTTGGATAACTACCTTTAAAAGTATTGAGATCTTTACTGGATAAAAATACAAATGAGTAGGACCTTTAGCTTTCTGAGATCCACATCAACTAGGCCAAAACTGACAGTGTTGAATTGTGACTCCAGGGCCCTCTTGTCCCACCCTCTCACAATTCACTGTTGGTTTTTGTGCCAGACTGAGCCTCAGCCAGTAAAGATAAAGAGCAACCTTCATGGGGGATGCTCTTCATACAGCAGTGCTTTGATGCCATCTGAGACTGAGTTCTGAGCTTTATTTAGCCTTCAATATGCCATAGCACCAAGTGCCTTACTGAGGAAGGATGGCTGGGAGTATCTCTCCTGTCCAGTCTGCTCTCTCATTTGAAAACCACCACCAGGACGAGAAGTTATGTCCTTGTGGTGAAGGACACTGTCTTTTAACGTCCGTATTCTAAGAGACTGGGTGCCTAGTAGAAGTTGCTGTTGGAACACTTGCTAAGAGCATCCATAGGCAAATCAAAATCATAGTCTGAGCCTATTTTTAAAACATATAGATTAATATAGAGTTGGGACCAGTATTATCTAGAAACTGAAGAGAGACTGTGAATAATCACTGGAAATAAAGCATGTACTTAACAAGTGCTTAGAGCAATGTAATGGGAAGTCTATTTGAATAAAAGAGTCCATTTCATATAACATTCAAGTTGTAAAAGGCCATGTGATAAAGTACATCTTGTTTTAAAATGTGAGTAGTATAAAGATTTGAAACTAGAAAACAATGGAATTATGAGATTGCTTTTGTACACTCTGTTTTATAAAACCGTTCCCATCTGGAGGAAGCAATCTCTAGCCTAGGAGGGTTTTCGTGACTCCAGATGATTCTGGAGGGTCCTGCACCCCACATTTAAACTAGATGCTTGTCCTTCCAACTGCTCTGTAATGAGGTGGCATGGGGGTGGGAGCGGTCTCGGAGTCACAGAGGGCTGGTTCAAACACCAAGTCTTTGCCTGCTGTGATTCTGTTAGAAAATCAGCTTCTATGTCCATAAAATGGGTACAGTCATGCTCACAGTGATGCTGTCAAGAGGTTTGTAAGGTACCATTATTATTCCCACGATTTTGACGAGACAATGACTTATGTCCTGTGTACCTCTCCAGAGGCAATAGCATGTAGCAGTAAAGGGTGTTTCTAGAACCAGGCTCCCTGGGCTTGAGTCCTGGTGCTGCCACTTACTGTGTGACCTTGGACAAGTCACTTACCTTTGTGGACTCGGGTTCCTCATCTATCAAATGAAAATAATAATATCATGGGGTTATTGTGAGTTTTGAATGAACTATTCCATAGAGAGTAACTGGAAGAGCCTGACCCATTGCAAACCACAATAAATGCTATTACTATTGCTTTTATAACTCCAGACATGTTCATTACTAGGCTAACAGTAGATAAGCTTACCAGAATAGGGATAGTATATAGATTAGGTAAAAATAATATAATATTATAATATTAGGTAAAAATAACAATATGGAGAATCATAGCATTGAGGGCTGAGTCCAGGAAAGTGATTTGAAAATTGAGTTACTGAAACCAATAAATCCCTTTATTGAAAGACTGTGCTCAAAAACGGTCACTTTCACGTACATTTACGATGTATTTGACGCTTTTAGCACAACCAATAGAAATGTGATGCTGTAGAAAGGAAAAGCAAATACGTCACAGACAGTTTTTCTAAATTGCCTCAACTGCTTTTCCAGATATTAGGAACTCTGAATAATCCTCGGACCACCTACTGGGACAGTCTGGGAAGTCTTGTGGCCTCTGCTAGTCTGAAGAAACCTCCCCTGACTTAGAGGCTCAGGACCACCTGAAGGTCCCAGGAAGCTTGGAAAGGCTGTTCCAAGCCTAGAATTTTTAAGATAAAGGGAAAAGCCACTTTATAATATGCCGTACATCTTCTACTGAACCTAAGGATGCAATACTGAGGGATTTCGTCTCTTCTGATGAGTAATGTAGACAACTGGAAACACTGATGCTCAGCATTTCCATCACCCCACGCACCGCAGAGTTTGGCCTTATAGCGTAAACACAAATATTCAGGCAATTGGAAAGCGAGAAGATCCAAATACATAAAAATGCTGGTGTTCTACAACTACTCCTTGACCCCTCTCCACACAGCATTAGGGTTGGAAAAGTCCAAGTCACAGTGGGGTGTGTTTTGATAGATGAACCGATACCCTGGAGCTCATCTTAGTAGGGAGACACGTAAAGACCCTCTCATCCAAGTTTGACTGTAGAGCTAACTTTTCCTCATGAGTCAGAAGTCCTAAGAAATCAGGAAACACAATTTTATTCCATTCATTTACTTTCTGTATCACTTATCTCTTGGGAAGGTGAATTCCTTTGCTTATTCCAATTTTGCAGGGGAAAAAGTTGCAAAAAGGGAAGGGTAGGTGTGATTTCCTCCCGTGAAATTGCTCCCTAACCAGTGATGTACTATATAGGCTGCTCTGAGCCAAATTCACCCCTGACTGCAGTTCTGAAAGGCTACGTATGTAAAGGCTACATCAGGAGAGAGAAAATGATGACAAGAAAAGAGCCATTCCTCTGAAAGGAGAATCACAGTGGCTGGGTTGACTCAGGAGTCTGTAGGGAGGGCTGGGCAGGGCTGAGATGGGGGATATTTGTACAGCTATTGCTTGAAAGTGACTTCATAGGCTTCGGTGGCTAAAAAGACCGATTAAGGCTGCCCTCCCCTTACACAGAGAAAAAGCTCATTCATATTCCCAGGATGTCACTTTAAAACTTCCCTTCCCATTCAGCATGGAACCTGGGTTCTTTTCCCCCTCAGGATGGGGCTAATCTCATGATCTTGAGTGAGACACGTGGAACTCTGGACTTGGTCTTTATGATGACGGTTGACTTCATAGACACTGAAGGAAGGGAAATCATATTTACTTGGCATCTAGTGTGTGTCAAAAAATCCACATCCCTCATTTCATTTAAATTTCCTAAGAGCCTTGTATCATCTTCATTTTATCTGAGGAAACCAAATCTCTGAAACCAAGTCCTTTTGCCTGGTTTAAAAAACCAAATAAGTGAAGAGCTGGGATTCAAACCCAGGCATACCTCCAAAGCCATGCTGTTTCTTCTTGAATTTCTCTACTGACAAAGTGTTAAGGGCTCTGCCATTCTTGCCAACTTCGGCAACATCCTCTGTGCTTTAATAAGTAGTTAGTGACCAGTTCAAGGCAGTGGCTTAATTTGTGCACATAGATAAGTTGAAAGGTAATGGACCATCCATGTTCTGCAAATGGCATTATTTTGTTCTTTTTAATGGCTGAGTAATATTCCATTGTATATATGTACCACATCTTCTTTATCCATTCCTCTGTTGATGGACATTTAGGTTGCTCTCATGTCCTGGCTATTGTAAATAGTGCTGCAATGAGCACTGGGGTGCATGTATCTGTTCGAATTATGGAAAATTTCTCTGAGTATATGCCCAGGAGTGGGATTGCTGGGTCATATGGTAGTTCTATTTTTAGTTTTTTAAGGAACCTCCGTACTGTTCCCCATAGTGGCTGTACCAATTTACATTCCCACCAACAGTGCCGGTGGGTTCCCTGCTCTCCACACCCTCTCCAGCATTTATTGTTTGTAGATTTTTTCCATGATAGCCATTCTGACCCATGTGAGGTGATACCTCATTGTAGTTTTGACTTGCATTTCTCTAATAATTAGTGATGTTGAGCATCTTTTCATGTGCTTTTTGGCCACCTGTATGCCTTCTTTGGAGAAATGTCTATTCAGATCTTCCACCCCTTTTTTGATTGGGTTGTTTGTCTGTTTTGATATTGAGCTGCATGAGCTTTTTGTATATTTTGGAGATTAACCCCTTGTCATTTGCTTTGTTTGCAAATATTTTCTTTCATTCCTAGAGACTTTCATACTGAGTGAAGTAAGTCAGACAGAGAGAGACAAATATCATATGATATCACTTATATGTGGAATCTAAAAAAAAGGGTACAAATGAACTTATTTACAAAACAGAAGTAGAGTCACAGAAGTAGAAAACAAATTTATGGTTACCTGGGGATAAGGGGGGGAGGAATAAATTGGGAGATTGGGATTGACATATACACACTACTATACATAAAATAGATAACTAATAAGGACCTTCTGTATAGCACAGGGAAATCTACTCAATACTCTGTAATAGTCTATATGGAAAAAGAATCTTAAAAAAAAAAGAATGGATATATGTATATGTATAATTGATTCACTTTGCAGTACAACTGAAACTAACACAACACTGTAAATCAACTCTACTCCAATTAAAAAAAAAAATAAAGGTAATGGACCTGGGCATTTACATCTCAAGGAAAAGAAGAAAAACTGTCAGACCAGTTTCCACTCTCTCTCCCTTGCCACCCTCCATTCCCTCCTGTAGTAAGTTAGAGAGTCACTTCACTTCATTTCTACATCGGACAATTACCCTTTCATCAGATAGTCCAGAATTCACTGCTGTCCTGGTAGAAGCCATTAACAGAAACCTTATTTCTTTTGCTGGAGCACACGATGACATATTCATCTGTAGTGCCTTCTGCAAGATATATGTTCCCTGTGTGCTGGTTGGAGAATTCAGAATGATGCCCAAACCCAAGGAAGCTTTGTGTTTTAGTGAGCATGAAAGGTGCCAGTTTTGTAGATGCTGGTTTCTCTACATCTCACCACATGCTGAAGGCTGAGGGGTGAAGTCCCCCAAATGCACCTATACGGAGTTATATTACTATGTGAATAATGTTCAGAGAGCCACAGTCAGCTTTTGAAAAACTGAATCCCAAGCCCCCTTCCCCTGTATTTCCAATCAGATGAGCCCTTGCTAGTAATGACCGTGTGGGCTCAGCACATCTGGCTTCCTGGTCTTGAGCAGACAAGAGGAAAGAAGGGAACACTGTACACTCCTGGGCACCGCACACTCCTGGAACAATACACAACTGGATGGATGTCCACGTCCTGAAATGCACTGACAGCAGCCCTTTCTGTATGCACAACGAGTGGGCTGTCTGCCTCCTGACTCACTGATGTATTTATTCTGCAGACTTTACAAAGGGATATGCCAAGTGCCCCATGGAGGGGCATGGAGGGCGGCGAAATCTAGAAAAGATGGAGTAAATGTTTTCCTTTGAGAATGGTTAGTTTCTCTCTGAAACTAGGGGCCATTTTGCTTCATCCAAGGGTCTTGGTGACTTCGTATTTCCTTAACCAATCTAGAGTTCTCGTTAGGTGCAGCCTGGGATCCAGAGAATATGCTTGGCTCATGGTGAGGACAGGGCAGGAGCTGAGTGGCAACCAGCAGGCAGGAGGTAATGATTTTCTCATCTCTATCCCACTCATTCCCCCACAGATTCAATTTTATCAAACTCAGGAGCTGTAGATGTGTGTGAGTATAACGACTCCTTCTTTTCAAATCACTTCCCCAGAGAAAACTTCCTGAGAGCCTTATGCCATCTGATGATAATCTAAGCTAAAGGCTACTACGACCGTATCACCACGGAAAAGTGGCTCTACGATGGGGCTCTGAGAACCAAGAGGAGAAGATCCATCCCCACCCCCCATGAAAATGGAACCAGGGAAGGTTAAGCTGGGAGGATATGAGAACAAGACTGCCACTTCACTCTAACCCATCATCCTGCCCTTTTGTACCCACTTTTGTCTGTACCACACTGTCCCCTGGGACACACAAAAACAGACACAGACGATTTCTTCCCATACATGATCCCAGATAAAGAAGTACATAAATAAATACGTTTACACCATTCCTAAAAGTTAAAAAATGTTTATACTGAATATAAAACAGCACAAAAGTAAAAAAAAAACATACTGATCAATTGAAAGTAAAGACCAACTGTAAGAAACATGTCACCAGGACCTGAGCTACTGGTTTTAGCTGGAAGCTAAGGGAAGAAGGAAAACATGATGGATAATGTAGTTCTCAGATACAAAAGAAAATACATACTTTTGTCCTGTGGAGACAAACTTTTCCCTGGTACTGGATTTAAGGAGGAATGTGTGTCCTGCTTCCTTATGTAAGAGGCACGCAGCACAATGCTTACCTAAGGAATTTCTATAAGGGACACAATGTCTCCAGTTGCAGTTTTACAAAAGATACAGATAAGACACACTGCGGACAACAGATGGGAGGAGTAGAGCTTCTGCTGTGGGTGAAATCCTGAGGGTTAGTTTTACATTTTCACCCAGGCAGAAGCCAACCCATTCGTCCACAGGCACAGGCCATGGACATGCTTTGGGGAAAGCATCAATGTCTATATAAAAAAAGGAAGCTGTGAATTCCTTTAAGAGATTAGCATCTACTGTGTGTCAGGCACAGACCCAGACGCCTTACAAAGTGTATCATGAAGCAATATGTTGCATCGACAAAATGACGGACTTGTAGTCAGATGTGGATCCGTCCCAGTGTGATTGGGAATAAGTTAAACATCTTTGTGTTCAGTTTCCATGTCTGTAACATGAGATCAATATTATCCACCTTACAGAGTCACTGTAAGAATAAAATGAGAGAAAAAATGTACAAAAGATATGTAGCCTACTGCCCAGTAAGTAAAGGCTCAGTCTTTTTCTCCTTCCTTGTTCACCCATATAATCTTGACAAGTCTATGCAATTAGGATTGTACAGAAGCAGACACTGAGCTTGAGAAAAGTTTAAGTAATCTGTACTAGACAATGCAGCTGAAGTGCCAGACTCATGGTTTAAATGTAGGACAGTCTCATTTCAGATGTGATGCCCTTCCTGCTTAACCATCTAATTAGTGGAGACTTGAGTCTATATCATTTCAACAAGTGACCATTTCAGTTTGAACAATCTGAGCATCAGTCATCCTCAGGAAGAGAGAAGGGGCCAAAGCTTTGGCAAGGTGCTCACCTGACCAAAGGTGAAGTCCATCAAAGCCATAGGAGTATAGGTCATCGCCAACACCATTGCCCCCCCATCCTTCTCCGCCTCCAGGGTATGGGGCATAGCCTGAGGAAGACGCCCAGCCCACCCGCAGGTGTGTGGGCTCTGCTGTGAGGAAGGGGTCCACCTGGTCGATGATTAGCTCGAAGTACCACTTCTTGTACTGCGCTGAGCCCTCGGCGACTCCCAGGAAGATGTTTGGCCGAATACTGAAATTAAACATGGGACAGGTGGCATCTACAGACTCTTAAGAAGTGAAAAGCAAATTGAACCAGACCATAGGAGGCATCGGCCCAATTAAACCAAGGGCAAGAGCAATTTTGTGATTTTTGTCTTGTTCTAAAGTAGAAAAAGCTTCGAGCCTCCAACACTGGATCAAGTTCTTAGTGGGAGGTGTCAGAACAACATTAATTGCCTAATAAAATATAAAGGATATCTCTTCAAATATTCTATTCAAGGCAACCAACATTTACTGAGTGCCATCCATGGGTAAAGATGCTGAAAACATCATACAGAGTTGTATGATTACAAACCCTTGTTTCCTTCTCTAAGTGAAAGAACTGACTTACTCAAGTTCCATCTTCTGGTAAATTGGTTTAAGCACCCCCAAACCATTTTCATAGCACCAGCTTTTCCCCCTAGGCCTTATTAATAACAATGACCTCTTGAAAGCATTAAGAAGTCACTATTAGAAATAATCCAGACAGAGAAAGAGAAATACTGCATGGTATCACTTACCAGTGGAATCTAAAAAAAAGAAAAAGAAAAAGTCCAACTCCTAGAAAGAGCAGAAAAGTGGTTTCCAGAGAGCAGGGGTAGGGTTGGGGGGATAGGGAGAGATTGGTAAAAGGGCACAAACGTTCACTTATAAGATGAATAAAGTCTGAGGATTTAACATGGTGACTATAGTTGATAACACTGTACTGTATAATTGAAATTCACTAAGAGAGTAGAACTCACATGTTCTCATTAAAAAAAAAAAGGTAAATGTGTGAGGTGCTGGATGTGTTAATTAACTCGATGAGGAGAATTCTTTCACAATGTATATGTGTATCAAACCATCACATCATATATTTTAAATATCTTACACTTTTGTTTGTCAATTATACCTCAATAAAGCTAAAAAAAAAAATTCAAGCTTGATGACAAAAAAGGTGGAGGGGGGGTGTGGAGACATCACTATTAGGCAACTTTGTTAAGGGATAGAGGTTTTAATGTATCCAGCAAAAATGGTTAAAAAGCTTGCCACAAACCACTTGGAGTTGTCCTGGTTGGAATCCTACTCTTAGAGGTCCACTGGCCTGGGCTGGGTCTATGTCAGTTTTGGGTCCACAAGGGAAAACCCAGATTGGTACCCAGAAGAAAGTCTGTGTGATGCCTGCAGACCAGAGCCTGCTCTACACTTCTGAGGGGAGGTTCTTTTCTCAGATTGCAGGGTAGAGAGCGGGCCTAGGTGGAAAGTTGCTGAAGTTGCTCCCTAGTCCAGGCCCAGTGAGTTCATGACTCCCATGTGGCCGCATGTATGGACCAGTAGGCCAGGGTTCTGCATGGGCCCGTGATCTTCATCCTGGCCTTCACAGATGGCCCTGGGGTAAACGGCCATGTGCCAGAGGATACAAGAAATCATGGTCTCAACATGGGACATCCACTCCATTAAAAGATTTTTAGAAAAAAAAAGTTGGTACAGCAAAATAAAAATAAATACGTTAGGAAGAAGGTATAAGATATGCATTAATGTTTAATATAAAACATGGTAGACCCCCCTCTCAAGGCCAAATTCTTCAGCCCTCAGATGGTATATTTACTCTACCTTTGGCTGCTTTACGGGAGAAGTTTGAGAAACTCAGCTGAAGGGATTGGAGTACAAGGCCCTAAAAAAGTACACATTTGCCTGGTCTCGTCTTTATGCGGCTGCATCAGCACAGAAATGATGCGCAGGTGGCTTTGGAGTTGAGATCGGCCCTCTTCCTTCCCTTTCTGGGGACAAGATGGGCATTTGGAATGACGGTGGTGGCCTTACCTTGTCACATCGTTAATCAGCCGCGTCTGCAGGAGCAGGTTTCTCCGGGGCAGCAAGTTGTCACAGATCAGATTCTGGTTGGCTCTCACTGCGACCCCATTGCAGAGACAGAGGGAACACAGCACATCCAGAACCTGCAGCAGGACACACGCCGCCAGACCTTAGGACTGCTGGGAGGGCACAGCAGGCAGGACCTGATGGCCACAGCACATGAAGGAAGCAGGTCTCGTGAAGGTGGGGGCCAGGTGACAGGTGCGAGGACCTGTTTAGAGTCAAGAAAGCTGCACCTGTCTCACCAGGCATGAGTGAGTGATGCCCGGGAGCCTGCTGCCCCTCGGGAAAATGAGGCTGGGCTTCTTTCTAACTGCTCTGCCCTAGTCTTGTGCCCCATCCCTTCAAACTAGGCATGTCACCTGTGGTCACTGTTCTGTTAAAGTGGGTAAGAATCTGAGCTCTGAAGACAGCCTGTCTAGGTTACTATCCCAGCCAGGGCCAGGACTAGGGAGAGGTGAGTCATTTAGGGCACAAAACCCAGGCACAACTTCCTCTCAGGGTAGGTGCTAGAAGGCCCTCCGTGGGCCTCAAACTGACGCTTGTGCTCCTGCCAGGCCCTGGAGGCCCTCTGCAGAAGATCAGTAGGCATTCATACAGTGCTTGCTGAAACACACTGCGATTCCCATTTGGCTAAGGTCCCTTGCTCGTAGCAGGCTTGGGACTCACGTGGGTGGGGTAGAGAGGAGAGCAGGGCAGATTCCGAGTCTTAGGTCTCTTGCTGTGATATTATCAAAGTTCACTAAGATACCCTTATATTCCTAGAAATCCCGATTCAAAAACATTTCACCTACCGTTTCTCCCCCTTAGAGTGAGAGCAAACCACAAGAGCAAGCAAACCAGGCGGCCCCCGAATCTACCAGACCCATCGTGAGCTGTTCCTAACCCACATCGTTCTCCAGCCACCTGGGAGATGGGAACAGCCTCTGGCCGCTTCCGCCACGTGCTGGCCTGTCTGCCCTGCCTCCTTGTGCTGCACCCTCATTCATTCAGATTTTGTGTTCCTATTGTGGCAGAGCAAACCGCTGGGCCAGGCACTCTCCTCCCTCTCTCCCCTACGGGGAGGACTGTGCAAACAGCAGTGGCTAAATAACGGCCAGGACTGTGGCAGGCTGCGCTGACAGGGAGGGAGCAGCCGCAGTTCAGTCTCACAAAGTGACCACCGAAGACTCAATGCTTGGTGGGGTTGGACGGCTTCAGGTTGTTGATGGCATTTGTATCCATAATTCTCACAAACTAATTTTCTACCTGACTCCCTGCGTGTCAATTTCATTGCAGATAGATACAAAGCACAATTATGGGACAAGCAGAAAAGAACCCCAAAGGCAGTTTTACGGAGGACTCTCACCATGACCACTCCGTGAAACATATTGACTGTGGCACTGGAGATCCAGAGGACAATTTCCCACTCTAAGAAAAGAGCCATAGATGGCCCGGAAATTAAATACTTATCATCCAGCCTATCGCACATTTTCATCTGTTTTGCCTTGGAGTGACAGCTGTAGGAGCCTCGCTGTCACAGCCAGAAGAAAAGCAGAGCTTAATCCACATACAATGGGAACAGTGAGAAGAAAAAAGGCTCCGTGAAAAGCACACAGACTAAGGGAGTAGTATGTCGCCTACAAATAAATGATGCCATAAAGAATGTGCTGACATTGTTCAGGTTTTGTTTTAGAAGGCATTTCTTTGGGTAAAATGGGAAATAGGGGCAAACTCCCTTTTCCGAAAAAGTTTAAATGGGTTCTTTCAAAAGTGAAGGGTGCCAGCAATCCCACTCCTGGGCATATACCTGGAGAAAACCATAATTCAAAAAGATACATGCACCCCAGTGTTCACTGCAGTGTTGTTTACAATAGCCAGGACATGGAAGCAACCTAAATGTCCACCGACAGAGGAATGGATAAGAAGATGTGATACATATATACAATGGAATATTACTCTGCCATAAAAAAGAATGAAATAATGAAAAAATAAAAATAAAATAAAAAATAATGAAATAATTCACAGCAACATGGATGGACCTAGAGATGACATACTAAGTGAAGTAAGTCAGAGAAAGAGAAATCATATGATATCACTCATGTGGAAACTAATTTTTAAAAAATGATATAAATAAACTTATTTACAAAACAGAAACAGACTCACAGATTTCAAACACAAACTTATGGTTACCAACGGGGAAACGTGGAGAAGGGGATAAATTAGGAGCTTGGGATTAACACCACACACTACTATATAAAAAATAGATAACCAACAAGGACCTACTGCACAGCACAGGGAACTCCACCCAATATTCTGTAATAACCTACATGGGAAAAGAATCTGAAAAAGAATGAATATGCATATATGTGTAACTGAATCACTTTCTGTACACCTGAAACTAACACAACATTGTTAATCAACTATACTCCAATAAAATTTTTTAAAAAGTGAAGGGAGTATAGATGGGCCAGTCCACGTGGGGGACATGCACACAGTGCTAGGGGTCATCTGTATTTTCTGACAGAGAGGGAGCAACCCAGCGACCTCTGAGATGAGTGGCTGGCTGTGGCAGGTACCACCCAGTGGTCACCAGACTCTGCCTCCTTCTCATCCTAAGCACAGAGAGGCTACATTTCCCAGCATCCCTTGCAGTTCTGTGGGGTCTTGTGACTGAGCTCTGACCCAGTGGAAAGTGGTGGATGTGATGTACACTGCTTTCAGGCCTAGTCCCTATACTCCCTCTCTCTTTCCAGCTGGATGTGGAGATCCAAGGAAGGATTACAAATCCCAAGGGTCTCCTTATTCCAACTGGGATCCAGCAGCGCTGGCATCACCTAGGAGCTTGCCAGAAGTACAGATGCTCAGACCTACCCCCGGACTTACCAGATCAGAGCCTTCATTTTAACTCTATTCCCAAGAGATTCATAAGCACACGACAGTCTGTGAAGTCCTGTCCTGGCGGACAGTGGGGCCGCTACACAGAAGGAGCCTGTGTTTCTGAATGACCACACAGCACGGAGCCCTCCCACTGGCCGGCCTCAGACAATGGCTTCGCTGTGAGAATTTGGGGTTGTCTGTCTTAGGAATTAGGCTTCTCTAATCTGTACACTGGCCCAGCCTGAGAATTTCCCTGGCCCACTCTGTGGAGTCCATTTGCTGCTTAGTTGTAATTATTTTCATCAATGACACCACGTTTCATCTAAGATCCTCTCTTGTGCTTTTAATCTCCATTAGTCACTACCCCAGACACAGGCTCCTGTGGGAATTCTGCTTTAAAGGTAAGAAATAGGTATTGTACACGCATGGACATATCATTTGGCTGTTGCAGTTTTGTCCTCAGATTCATCTGTAAAAACAATTTTTAAAAATGCAAAATGTACTTAATTCTGTGAATTTTTTGTCAAGTTGTATATTTGAGAAATGAGTGCTTTGCTGCCCCTGAGGAACAGATTCTGTTCTCGCTGTGGATGCGCGAACTGGGTGGTTGGGAACGCGTCTACATTGGCTGCCTGGGAACTCAGAGGTGATTTTATGGAGCTACTGTAGCAGGTCTGTGGGAGTTAATGGTTTGCTTCCCTGTGCTCTCTTCTGCACCGCCCCCTCCTGCCCCAAATCCCCACCTCAGGCTAACTTTTCAGTTCTGATTTATACTTTCTCAGGACCAATGATATTACTATTTTACCATGTATGTTTCTCACAGGTGGCTCCAAATCCTTGTGAAACAGAGAAGATAATAAAAAAATATTAATCTGTGATAACACGGAGTAGGTTTGGAATAAGGTAGGTTGGGGGGGACAAGTGAAAAGGGCATATTTTACTTTTATTATTACATGCTTACCTCATGGAAAAATTAGAGGGTAACTGTTATAATTTTCAGTAATGGTTCTTTTTACCCAATAACATTGGTGCTACCAACATAGTAAGTGTGTTTCTTACTACTAATAGCCATCTGTTGGATGAGATGAGACTTGTACGTATATGTGAGCTACCATTCAATCATTCAAGATGAGACAGGAGCAGATTCTGGCTCTACGCATCCATTCCTCTAATTCATTCATTACACCTTCAACAGACATGTATTAAATGCCTATCGTGTATAACATATGAGCTGGGCCCTATGGGGTTTACAAGGTCCCTGCTGTAAAGGAACTTAGTCTCTGAGAGAAGTATACATGTAATATAATTATAAGAAAAGGCAGAGTGAAAACAGCATGTGAGATTGTGTACAGTTGTACAAGGATTGAGGAGAGGAGATCATGTCCAGCTGGGATTCAGAGAAAGCTTCATGGAGGGGGTGGCATCTGAACTAAGTTTTGAAGACAGATACAGTTGTGATGGTTTCTGGAAAAGCAGAAAGTGAGGAGATGCTGACGGGTCAGCATGAGCCTTGTCACTGTGGCTCATCACTCATCACTGTGAGGGGTAGAGTACACTCAGAAAATGGGGCATGGGTAGCACATCCCACTCCTGTCCCTTTCACTCCAAAGACTGCGCTCTCTCCCTCTAACTTTTTTTTTTTTTTTTCCCGTGGCGGAG
This sequence comes from Physeter macrocephalus, assembly GCF_002837175.3. Lineage (NCBI taxonomy): Eukaryota > Metazoa > Chordata > Mammalia > Artiodactyla > Physeteridae > Physeter > Physeter macrocephalus. The sequence continues at coordinate 104,711,959 of NC_041224.1, read as the reverse complement.
CACAGGCTCCGGACGCGCAGGCTCAGCGGCCACGGTTCACGGGCCCAGCTGCTCCGCGGCACGTGGGATCCTCCCGGACTGGGGCACGAACCCGCGTTCCCTGCATCGGCAGGCGGACTCTCAACCAGTGCGCCAGCAGGGAAGCCCTCCCTCTAACATTTTGACCTAAATTTGATCATGCTTTAGATGAGTGGCAATGCTTTCCACAGCAAGGCTAGAACTGAGAACTAAAATATTGCCTGCCTTATCAGTAAACAAAGGATGTCACAGCCATCAGCTGTCATATTACAGCTGCCCCTACGGTGAGCCCTGAGGGAACTCAGGAAAGAAACAAAGAATGCCTCCCCATTCTAAACATGTGATTAGAGGTGGCATGGTACAGTAAGGGGTTTCTCAAACCCACCACATCTACAGACCTTTAACAAAAAATGTCATGACCCTGAAGACCACCTTCGTGGACCCACAGGGGCCCTCAAATTCCAGTCTGAGAAACACTGACTTATCATACGAAATCACATTACCTCAACTTTGACATCATTGCCAAAATTTCTCAGACAGTGCCCTGGCTCTGGAAGATTAAAGACTCCTCTGCTAGTGCACTCAGGTAACATTATCAGACCAGGCATTGCTTTCTAGCAAAGCCCTGCAGCTTCCTAGGCCTCAGTTTTCTCAACAGTGGAATGGGCAGAACAGTAATCAACTTTCCGCCAAGCAACAATCCATTAAAGGCTTTGTGGCTTTTGGCTGAAAGAAGCCATTGCAAAGCTGGTTATTTACTAAGTGTGTTCTGTGGTGTGATCGTAAAGCAGCCCTGGGAGCAATGAAACGAGGGCAGCTTTCCTGTCTAAGGGCTCCTCTTGACATGTGCCCATAGCTCATGGCTCAGGCCACAGGTTACTCGGGTGCTTATCAATTACCCTCATTACACTTTGCAGACGGGAAGGAACATGTCGGAACGTAGCGAAGCTGGGCTGAAGCAGGAGCCTCATGCCTGCTTTTGATTTATCACATTTGGGAAAGCAATTACAGACCCCATATATTTCTTTTTGTTCTTTGCCAGGCAATTTCACAGATGCTAAGGACCACAGCTTTTTTTTTTTTGTTTCCTAAGGATGATACATATCATCCAAGCAGTGCTACGGAGGCTTGTTCTCCTGGACCGCCCGAGACGTGTCTCTGATGTGCAGTGTCCCCAACTGATGGCGAGCAGAGACGGCCGGTGACCAAGCTGGGTTCTCTCCACTCCACATGAGCCCAGCGGCCGTCCCTCACATCCAGTTATGCCATCTGCTCTTAAAATGCACCCCCTCAGCCTTGGAGTACCTGCCTGCTCGCTAACAAGTCATCACAGCAACCCCCATAGATGGGGGCAGATGTCGAAGGGTCAGGATAAGATATATTTTATTAGACTTTCCCGAGATCATTGTGTCTTAGAGATATAATGCCATAAAAATGGAGATGTTAGAACTTTAAGAGACCTCAGGAAAACTTGATATAGCATTCCACCTTCATAAGTGAGCTGGCGATGGCTCCATTTTACAGCTGAAATGACTGGGGCGCAAGGTCACACACCTGTTTTGTATCAGAGGGAGAGCCCCACAGCTTGCCCCCTCTGGCTTGTTCATGCAGATCCATTTACTTCATCTGGTTTGACTCATGGCAAGTCTGATTTCATTTAAGAACATGCCACGTTGCCAAGACTTTCTACGTTATTCTAAATCTGATTTCTGTACAGCTTCTTTATAAAGCTTGGTATTCGCTGTTTCACTACTAAAGCTCTTAGACCCGAGGGTGGGCGCGAATCCTGCAGCTGGCCGTGTATGGGGCTGAGCATCACACACACGGCCAGCTGTGGCTTAAGGGGTAATGATGAGCCAGGCTTGGGAAGCTGGTGGAAACTGAGGGGACCACCCAAGATCCAGCGTGACTGGCTCGGAGTGTGCTCCTAGGGAGGAAGGGTCTTTCAGGACCTCAGTTTCCAAAGGTAGTATTATTATTATTATTTTAAATCAAAGCCAAGAAAGACAGTAGTCAACATCCTCTCAGTAACACAGAACACTTATTAAGCGGCAGAAAGGGAAAAGCCAGGTAAAGCCAATCACTGTTTGGGGTTCTTTCTATACCCACCTTGTGATTTCGCCCGTGCTTATCCAAAAGGGAAATGATTGACTTGATGTGGCCTTCTGCTATCAGGTTTAAGGCTTCTGGGCTTTCAATCAGGATGCAGTGCAAAACTTCCAAGATACCTACACAAATACCACAAAAACCATTTGGACATTAAATAACCTGCAGAACTGACTGTAATTAGAAACCTGAGGGTGAAAGGACCATCCCGAGTGCACAGAGTATCATCATTTCTTTGAGTCTATTCAATACTTCCAGCCAGAAGAAAAATGCAGCCACCTCAGATGGCTCACTTCAGGAGCCTCTGGGGCCAACCAGTCTGTAATTCAGAAGTGAGTTTATTCATTACTAACCCTATCTCCCTCTTCCTGGACAAAGATAGGATCCTTCTGTGTCAAAATATAGAGAAGCAGCTTTAAAATAGAATTCTTAATTTGATCAAACCAAGCAATACTTAATTGAAAGACAGATAGAAAATGGGATACTTAGTTTACTATAAATTCTAAAGGTCATTCCAGTAATTTAGAAAATAGTCTCAGTGTTCCTTGAATAAGAATTTTTCTAGGAATCATCCCAGAATTTTTATTTTAGATGCACTGGTATGTCAGTAAACTATAAGCTCACAGATAAAGCCTATTTGGCTTTGTCCCCTTTCCTGGGCACACTGGATGGTTTTCTGTATTAAGTGAAGGTTGAAGAAAAACTAACAGGTGCCCTTGCAGCCTAGCACCTACAGGGTTAACACCGGGCTGGAAATGCATGGGAAGTAGTTGGCCAATATCTTTATTGGTTCTATTGAGAAGATTCCTCTTGATTCTGTTTCTTTCACGGTTTTCATAAATTACCCTAAAATGTAGTCTGGCTCATGGGTGGAGGCACTGAAGAAAACAGAGGCTTTGGAAGAAGACATATGTAGGTGGATGGTCCTGGAGGAGCCTTGCCTTGGCCTGTCCAAGCTCCTGCCATCTCTAGATGATGAAAAGAACATTAAAACCCTTTTAGTTTCCCAGATGGGGGCCCACACCTTTCACGTTCTCTTATCTCTGAGGAAGCAAACTGCAGAGCCTCAGGGCATGGTCACTTACCAACGATGACCACTCTTCTTGGCTCAAACTCTGTGGGAGTCACCAAGAAGGGCTCTAGATAGGATGTTAAGGGTGATTCAGGGGGTATGAGGATTATCATTTCTCTAAGTTCTTGGTCATCCTTCAGACCTGCTTCTAACCAAAGAATTGAGAGCACTACGTCCAGACAGGGTTTAGAAACCCAGAGAATAACAGTCGAAGTAGCAGTTAGAAGGGGACCAGCACCCTGGGGTGGGGAGAGGGCGAGTCAAGAACCCAGAGGGTGGAGATGAAGGCACAAAGTGAAAAATGAAGCAGAAAAGGAAAGATATTTGAAGCATGGGTTAAAGTTGTTCAATAAAGTTATAAGAGTGCCAGGAAAATTTAGGACTTTATATTTCATTTCGTTGAAGTAATTATTGAGGATTGCTTGCAATCCAGTGGAAAAAAGAATTGTTCAGAGATTCAACTTTGTTTTCTTTTTTTTAACAGAAATTTAAAAACCCCACCTTCTCCAGTTATGTTTCCTGTCAAATCTTACCTGAGGAAGATTCTAGTCTGTCCAATTTGCTGATTAGCCAATCAAGGTTATTGGAGAATTGAGCGCAGTTGTTTCTGTTTCCACGAATGAGAGCAGCTGTGAACAAGAACACATTTGATCATGTAGGTTAAAGGGCACAGTGATGGGCCTGAGAACTTGGGGTGCTGTTCAATACTCCACTTGCTTAGCAGCTAAAAAGAATAGAGTAATACTCTTCCCCTCACAAGCCCTTTGATACAATCCTGTTTCTACATTTTGGAGAGTAAAAAATCTACCATTCACTCAAATATTTCCAGAGATTCTACTCTGTACCAGGCATCTGTCTACTTGCTGGGAATAAAGCAGTGGGAATGTGACAACAGATTCCCTGCCTTCGTGAAACAGGAGAGAGAGACAATATATACACAAATTAATAAAATTACTTCAGATAGTGATAAGCAAGAAAATAATATCTGCTTGGTTACTGGCTTAAAAATTCAATTTCCTCTAACGTTTTCTTAAATCTAGCTAGAGACCTGCTATTCTTCAGTGCTAAAGGAAGGCGTCCAAATGAACACAACTGAAAAGGCTGGTTAAACTAATAGGCAAGTAATAACAAAACATGAAACTCTAAAATATCTAAAACACATCAGTACATGACAGTGGTTCCCAAAGTGTATCCCTGGAGAGGAATGTCAGTATCACCTGAGAACTTGTTAAAAACAAGTAGATCTGGCCTTATCCCAGATCTACTGAACCACAAACTCTGGGGATGGGGCCCAACATCTGTGTTTTAACCAGCCCTCCAGCTTATTCTGATGCTTGTTCATTATCTGAGGACCACTGGTAGGTGATACTGTAAAGGGAGAGAGAGAGAATATGCTGTCATTAGATTTCCACCTATCTAGACCAAGTAACCTTCCCTCCATAGGCCTGTACTGTAGATGCAACTCTGGAATAAGTCCATGTAAGTTGATTGGCCCCCAAGTAGCCTGTTCTTCATGCTGTTGGCTTTCAAAGACTGTGGGTTTGACAGATGTTTGTAAGGTATTTGGATAAGGAAATGTCTTCCTCAGGACCTCTGCTTTGTACCTACACGGTCACTGGAGGGCAGAATTCAGTGTGAGCTCCTATCCCACTTTTCGGGTTGGCCCCAGCAAGGGATTAACCTCGAGGCTCTGGGGTCAGGCTGTCTGGGCTCAAAACAGTTCCATCACTTACAACATGTGTGACCTTGGATAAGTTATGAGCATTTCTGAGCATCTGTTTCTTCATCAATAAATTGGTAATAGTACCTACACCTCACAGCGTTGCTCTGTGGATCAAAAAGAGATATTCTACTGCCTGGCATACAGAACTCAACAAATGTTAGCTATTATTGTAATAATTATTACTGAGTTCGAGCCACATCACTACAAAATGTTAGAGTTGGAAGAGACTCTATGAGGTCCCTAAATAAAGTGGCAATCTAATCAGCCTGACCCTTGACATGAAGAATGAGTCTAAACTGACTTCTCTGGCCTCCCCTCTGGCCTGCTCAGCTTTCCATGGACTTCCTCTCAATGGGACATTTACATCACAGCAAAGTACTAAAATGCTGCCATGTTACCAAGGCTGAGACATTACTGGTGGCCACCTTCTTGCAGAGGCTGATGCTGTCTTCCTCCTGTAGCCTGGCAGCCTGGGCCCATGTGATGGCATCAGTTACAGCAGGCACTGGAAGGTCACCATACACTCACAGTTGTGAAAAGAAAGGCTGGATGCCGGAACATCCCTACTCTTTGCCTTTTTCTTTCCACCAAAATGAAATAAGGAACAGGCCAAAGCAGCAGGAATCATGACTGCTCAACAGGTGGACAGTGAAAGGGCACACAGTTGAAGAGGGTAAACATCCTCAAACTGCAGGTGTCAAAGGTCTAGAACTGGAGGGTACCTGAAACATATTTTTGTCTTGCTCCCTCATTTTAAAGATGAAGAATTGAGGTTCGAGGAGTGTGACTGTTAAGGGTTTCACAGGTAGTTTTGGCAAAACTGATCACTATTTGCTTCTACTTGCTGACATCTTGCTGTCAGTTTGGAAAGTACGATAAGCTACCAGTTAACAGAGTGAATGGCTGGCTTAGAATCAAATGATTTAACAAAAGCTTCTGAAGAATGAGGCTGGATGACAGTCTTAGCTTGTCCCATGTTAATACCTACAGACCACCCTTGGCCACCTTCCCAGTGAGAGGGCTCTGTGTATGTACTTACCCAGCAATTTGTAGAGGAGGTTCAGAATTTCTTTCCAGGCCATCCCACTCTCCTCCCTGGCAATCCCTGTGAAGTGTGCTATGCTATTGTAGATATTTAAGCGATCAATGCAGTTTAACACAAGGGCCAACATTCCCTGTGAAGGTGAGTTGGGCAAAAAGTAAAAAATACTTGATTAAGATCATGGGATCCCTTTTGTTCTTCCCTCTCCAATATCATTCACCTTTTAAAGCTGATAATGCTAATATGCAAAAAGACCTTCATGGTGCCAGTTTGGATGTTGTTTTTACCTCCCCAAAACAAAACATGCATTTTTATGCTTCAGAGACCTAAATAGCATCCATTTGGGGAGTATCAGCAGTCTCCTCTGACGAGTTTGCTCCCCACGTGTTTAACTCAATCCAAGGACATACTGAGGAAGGGGGAGCGTGAATGAGTCTCACAGAAGCCTGCCCTGTGTCAGGTGTGAAATGATTCTGACTCACCCAGAAACAGCCCTGGATATAGGACCTATTTTTCTCTTAGATGCACAAGACATCTCCCCATCCCCTTGAAAAGAGGTGGAATTTAGAGACAGTAAGACTAAAAGAGGATTTTAAACTACTTTTCAGCTAATTTACAATACTATGCCACCCAGTAAAAATATCGGTGCCCAGCTGTTCTTAAAGAGCAGGAGGGAGGTGTTAAATGTAGTTTCAGCAGACTTATAAGGCAAACAGAATGTTCCCCCAGCCAAAGTCTGCTCACATTAGAAAGCTGGGTAGGGACGGGTCTACTTCCCACGCCATCAACTTTGGAAACACCCAAGGGACGAGCCCTGTCCCCAGGAATGGGGGGGCTGCAGGAATATGACCATGGCCTTCAAATTAGTGCCAAATCATCACGTCCAAGTTCAGAAAAGGCATGTGACTTGTCTAAGGACACACACAGCCAGGGATGGAGCCAGAACTAGGGCCAGCATCCCTAGAGCCCCAAGTTAGTATTTCCCCTATATCCGGGCCCCATCCCAAGTGACTTAGATGCTCAAGTTCGATTTGAGACATAGCAGCATCTGTATCTCTCAAACCAGCTCCTCAGGCATTTCTGATGTGGTGGAACCTTGGCATCTGTATTTTTCCAACAAGTTTCCAAGGTAATTCTGACATCTTCCAAAATGTGGTGATCATAGCCAATGCCATACTCTCATAGCTGAGATTTATGGAAGATGAATTTTGGATACATAGGTGACACTGAGGCTTTAAATTAATCCGGTTTGAATGTGCCCACGTACAAGCATGACAATGTTCGCTGCTAATGTGATCAGGGGTGCCTACAGGGAAGGGCGGCTTCCAGTGAATCCTTTTCTTTCCAGCTTCCTCTCTCTCTTGTTCTCTGTCTCTTTCTTAAACACGTGCATGCATGGAGACAAAGCTAAATTGTAGCCATTGGGGGTACTTTAGCTCTGGACCCAAAGAGAATCTCAATTTCTAACGTTTTGGACTTACCTCTTCCTTGAAAAGATTCTGTCTGTTTTTGAGTGAGCGGAGCTTGTTCTGCTTGTCCTCATGCTGCAACCCCTCCTCCGGGGGCTGGAAGTAGGCAATCAAGTCGTGTAAGGTCTGCAGGACCTCTTCTATCGGCAGGGTGACAGGGGCTGCTGTGCGGCTGTTTCCACTAAAACCACAAATATGGACACGGCTCAGGCAGTGGGTCCCCAGCAGGGCTCTGACAAGTGTCCACTAGGTCCTGGCTCCTCCCTGCCTCACGCTGGGCACACGGACTGCTGCCTGGGCTAGTCGTTGTACAGATGACCACAAATTGTAGTTGCCGACAAACAGAGCAAAGGGAGAGAATTTCTGATTCAATTTTAAAGCCACTTCATAAATCAAGGGAAATGACCCTTGGCTGTCTGCCATCATTTTTCCTTTTTAAGTGGAAACACGTTTATAAATAATAAACTTATTAACCCATAGCTCTTTTAGACTATCACACGTTCTTGGAACAGGTTAAGCATTGGTCGGAAGGGGTTTCATCAGTAGGTCTCTTCCCCCATCTACATCTTTGTCTTCTGTCTCTCTCCATGCATCTTTGTGATACCTCTGCATGTGTTTTTCTCTTCATGTTAGTGTGTTTCCAGGCACCCCATGTGTTCTGTGTGTGTGCTTCCCCACCCCACTTGTTGATGTCTCCCTTGCTCTCTGTATCTGTCTCTCTCTCTTTCCTCTGTGTGCCCTGCCTCTGTTTATCTGCCTCTCCCCTAGTGTCCCATCTCTCAACATCCTTCCTCTCTGTCTCAGGATCCCCATCATCTCCCTCATTTTCTCTCTTGTGTTCCTCCCATCCTGTATGTGTGTCCGTCTGACTCCCTCTGTCATTATTTTCCAAACAAATCATATAATTAAATCCTTTCAACACAGAGAGACCACAAACCTCCACAGATGACAAAATGACCCTTCATTTTCCCATCTCCTTGAGAGGGGGACACCAGTGAGCCTTTCAGAGGCCAAGGCTAAGAAGAGGAAGGGGGAAATGGACCCAGCCCCCGTAGAACTGCATCTGTGGCCCCAGCAGAATGGGAACTGATTCCACGTGTAAATAACATCAGGGTTTTTCCTTGGTGGTCGATTTCTAATGAGCTGTCCTTTCATTTACAGCAGATTTGCTTATATATCAGTCTGGACACATGTTAAGAAAAGATTGTGATCTAGGCCTAAAGCAAAGGCTTACGAACAAGCCCTGAAAACACTCAGGTTACGAGGTAACAATAATTCCATTTTTGTATAAAAATGCCAAGTGCACATGATGAGAGATGAGTGAATTACAGGCAGGAGGTATTTCTCTGCAGTGTGTCCTCTGGCCCATGGCAGGTGCTCAGGAAGTGGTTATTAATGACTCTCTGGGACATTATTGGACACAGAGACAGTGAGGAAGATAATCCCATGTGGATATGAGGTGAAGGTTTGGGAACAAAAACCCAATCAGAAATGACTCCCCAATTCTATATTCAGTGAAGGATGAATTCATTTTCCTCAATATTTCTGGTCTAGTTGCAGAGTTTGTTTTTCTCTCTCCCTCTCTTTTTTTTTTCTTTTTAAATATTTTGCATTTACTAGAGATACTCATGCCAGTTAAGAGAAAAGTGTTTGTTTCTTCATGTGATAAGAAATGAGGATGAAAGAAGAGGTTTGTAGGCATTTCTGCAACTTGATGGGGCAGCACATTGCTACACAGAGGGTTGGAAAGCCCAGGGACTCAGGCCTAAAAAAGAATGAACTTCTGCCATTTACACCAATGTGGGTGGACCTTGAGAATATTATGCTGAGTGAAACAAGTCAGAGAGACAAAGACAAATATTGTATGATATCACTTATATATGAAATCTAAAAGATAATACAAATGAATGTATATGCAAAACAGACTCACAGATACAGAAAACAAACTTGTGGTTAACCATGGGGAAAGGGAAGTAGGGAGGAACAAAATAGGGGTGTGGGATTAACAGACAAACTATTATGTATAAAATACCTAAGCAAGAAGGATATATTGTATAGCACAGGGAAATATAGCCATTATCTTGTGATAACTTATAATGAAGTGTAATCTGCAAAAAAAAATTGAATCACTATACTGTACACCTGAAACTAATATAATATTGTAAACCAACTGTACTTCAATTGCAAAGAAAAGAAACACTTGGGGAAAACTGAAAAAAAAAAAGAAAAAAGGGAGATGTTTTATAATTATAAGAGTCAATTTTGGGGGAAGATATACCTATTATAAACATAAAGCACCCAACAACAGAGACCGAAATACGTGAAGCAAAAATTGACAGAATTGAGGGAGAAATAAACAATTCAACAATAATAGACTTCAATTACATTTTCAAGCAGGTAATGTAATAAGCTGTATAAATAGAGGATGAAACCACATCATTATCTCAAAGGACAAAAAGAATTTGACAAAATCTAACACTCATTCAAGATAAAAAGCTCTTACCAAACTAGGAAGAGAAGAGAACTTCCTCAACCTGATAAAGGGCATCTACAAAAACCCTGTAGTTAACATCATACTTAATGGTCAAAGGCCAAATGTTTTCCCACTAGTTCAGGAACAAGACAAGGATGTCTGTTCTCTCTGCTTTATTCCACATTGCAGTGGATGTTCCATCCAGTGCAATCATGCAAAATAAAATAAAATAGAAATAGAAATAAAGGGCATTCTTATTGGAAAGGAAAAAAAAACTTTTTATTCCCAGATGACATGATCCTGTATGTAGAAAATTCTAGAGAATCCACACCAAAAATTACCCCCGGTAGAATTAAAAATTTCATCTAAGTCATAGGATACATGACTGATCTCTAAACCAGGATTTATAGACACCAGCAGGGGACAATCTGAAATGAAATTAAGAAAACATTTCCATTTGTAGTTGCATCAAAAATAAATACTTAGGAATAAATTTTACAAAAGAAGTGAAAGATTTATACACTGAAAACTGTAATATCTTGCTGAAAGGAACCCAAGAAGAATAAATAAATGGACAGACATTCTATGTTTATGGATTGAATGATTAAGATAAAAATTTCCTGAAACTGATCTACAGAGCCAATGCAATATCTATCAAAATCCTAGCAGACTTTCTTACAGAAATTGACAAATTCACCCTAAAATTTATATGGGAATGCAAAGGACCTAGAAGAGACAAAATAATTTTGAGAAAAAGTACAAAATTGTAGGACTCACTCTACCTGATTTTAATACTTACTATAAAGCTACATTAAGGAAGACAGTGTTGTATTATCATATACATGTTTTAGCATGTGACATGAGTATACCTGTATGTGTGTATCTCTCTCTCTCTCTGTATATATATATGTATACACACATACACGTTCATGTATATACATACATATATACCTTTATGTGTACATATGTGTGTATGATTTATATATATATGTATATATATATATGTATAAAACACATACACAGAAATACTCTTCAGCAATAGAAAGGAACAGAACACCATTATGTATTGCAACAGGGATGAACCTCAAATATGTAATGCCAGGGCTTCCCTGGTGGCGCAGTGGTTGAGAGTCCGCCTGCCAGTGCAGGGGACACGGGTTCGTGCCCTGGTCCAGGAAGATCCCACATGCCGCGGAGCGGCTGGGCCCGTGAGCCATGGCCGCTGAGCCTGCGCGTCCGGAGCCTGTGCTCCACAACGGGAGAGGCCACAAAAGTGAGAGGCCCGCGTACCACAAAAAAAAAAAAAAAAAAAAATGTAATGCCAAATGAAAAGGCCAGATTCAAAAGATCATATATTGTGTGATTTATCAATTTAATGCATTAAAATGTGATAGAAATAGATGATTGGTTGCCTAAGGCTGGGGGTGGCAACTAGTATAAATTGCAAAGGGCATAAGAATCCTTTTGGGGTGATGAAAATGTTCTAAAACTGAATTGTGGCAATGGCTGTACAACTCCGTAAATTTATTAAAATTCACGGAGTTGTACACTTAAAAGGATGAATTTTATGATATGTAAATTATAACCCAACAAAGCTGTTTAAAAATAATTTTCCGATTGGCATGTAACTTGCACTGAATTTTTAAAAATAATAGCTTTATTGAAATATAATTCACATATCATACAGTCATCTATTTAAAGGGTACAATTTAATGGTTTAATGGTTTTTAGTATATTTACAGAGTTGTGCAACAATCACCTAAATCAACTTTAGAATTTTTCCTCAGCTTTCCCCCAAATCTCACACCCATTAGCAGTCACTCCTCTTTTCACCTGCTGCCACCCCAGCCCTAGGCAACCACAAATCTATATTCTGTCTCTACAGATTTGCCTCTTCTGGATACTTCATATAAATGCAATAATACAATATGTGTTCTTTTGTGACTGGCTTCTTTCACTGAGCATAATGTTTTTAAGGTTCATTTATGTTGTAGTGTATATCAGTACTTCATTCCTTTTTATGGACATATAATGTTCCATTGTATGGATATAGCACCTTTTATTTATGCATTCATCACCTGATAGATGTTTAGGTTGTTTCCACTTTTGGGCTATTATGAGTAATGCTGCTTTGAACATTTGTATACAAGTTTTTGTGTGTGCGTATGTTTCATATCTCTTGGGCGTATACCTAGGAATGAAATTGTTGAGTCATACAGTAACTCTATGCTTAACATTTTGAGGAATTCCCAGACTGTATTCCAAAGTGGCTGCAACATTTTACATTCCCACCAGCAGTGTATGAAGGTTCCAATTTCTCCACATCCTATCCCACACTTCTAATTGACAGTCTTTTTGATTATAGCCATCCTAGCGAGAATAAAGTGTTATATCACTGTGGTTCTGATTTGCATTTTTCTGATAGCTGATGGTATTGAACATCTTTTCATGTGCTTATTGGCCATTTACATATCTTCTTTGGAGAAATGTCTATTTAGATCCTTCACCCATTTTTAAATTGGTTCAATTTGTCTTCTTTTTTTTTTTTTTTTTTTTTTTTGCGGTACTCGGGCCTCTCACTGCTGTGGCCTCTCCCGTTGCGGAGCACAGGCTCCGGACGCGCAGGCTCAGCGGCCATGGCTCACGGGCCCAGCCACTCCGCGGCATGTGGGATCTTCC
>NC_041224.1:104690262-104698467 GCF_002837175.3 Physeter macrocephalus | reverse complement strand
TGCTGTGGCCTCTCCCGTTGCGGAGCACAGGCTCCGGACGCGCAGGCTCAGCGGCCATGGCTCACGGGCCCAGCCACTCCGCGGCATGTGGGATCTTCCTGGACCGGGGCACGAACCCGTGTCCCCTGCATCGGCAGGCGGACTCTCAACCACTGCGCCACCAGGGAAGCCCCATTTGTCTTCTTAATGCTGAGTTGTGAGTGTTCTTTATTCTAGATACAAATCCATTATCAGATCTATGATTCGCAAATATTCTCTGCCATATCATGGGTTGTTTTTTCACTTTCTTAATGGTGCCCTTCACAGCAAAACAGCTTTTAATTCTGATAAAGTCCAATCTATCTACGTTTTCTTCTGTAGGTTTTGTTTTCGGTACCATATTGAAGAAACCATTGCCTAATTCAAGGTCATGCTGATTTGAGCCTATGTTTTCTTCTCCAGGTTTTATAGTTTAAGGTCTTACAATTAGGTCTTTAATGCATTTTGAATTAATTTTTGTATATGTGTGAGGTAGGGGCCCCTGACTTAAGAAAGATATAAGGGCAGAGGTTGAGAGAATTGAGGGCCAGATTAATAAAACCATCCACTCCCTATGGTGATGGTTGTGGTCATAGCCCAGACTATATGAAAACTTCATGTGTACATGTAGCTAATTTTTTCTGCCCATACCAAGCCATTCGTTCTTAGGCTCTTTCTTTGAAGAAGGAGAACAGTCTGGATGTAATGCAGAATAAAAAGGAGGAAATATTTTGCTCAAGGTTCACAGAAAACCAGTGGCAGAGCCAAAAGCAGACAAAAGATCATTGACTTGCAAGTCTCAGTCCCATCCTGTAGCAGGAATACCCCTACTGTCTACTTGCCTTCCTTCAATTTAGTATCAGGACCCCTGAATTGTACACAGCCAACCAACCAGAGGTGATACTTCTCAGGCTTCCTTCAGCTAGAGGTGGCCATGTTACTACTGTTAGCCAACAGAAAGCAAGATTAGGTGATCTAATTCTGGGTTATATTTTTTTAAAAAAGAAATGGCTTGCACTCTTCTTCCTCTCTCTTCCCATCTTTTCAGGATGGACCTTAGACATGGTACTAGTAAGCTATTTTTTTAAATTTATTTATTTATTTATTTATGGCTGTGTTGGGTCTTCGTTTCTGTGCGAGGGCTTTCTCTAGTTGCGGCAAGTGGGGGCCACTCTTCATCGCGGTGCGCGGGCCTCTCACTATCGCGGCCTCTCGTTGCGGAGCACAGGCTCCAGACGTGCAGGCTCAGTAATTGTGGCTCACGGGCCCAGTTGCTCCGCGGCACGTGGGATCTTCCCAGACCAGGGCTCGAACCCATGTCCACTGCATTGGCAGGCAGATTCTCAACCACGGAGCCACCAGGGAAGCCCTAGTAAGCTATTTTTAATCACATGGATGAAGCATACATACCAGCACAGTTGGTTCTCAACTGTGGCTGAATATAAGAATTTTCTGGGGAGTGCTAATAAAAAGCTGGTGTTTGGCTCCCACCCCAGAGACTCTGATGCAATTGTTTGGAGATGCCACCTGGGCATCAGGGTGTTAAAAGCTTCCCAGATGAATCTAACATCTGGCCAAGGTTAAGACCTTTACTCCAGGGCAGTGGCTTGTAAACTTTAGCAAGCATCAGCATCAACTGGAGGGCCCATTAAAACTCAGTTTTTCTGAGGTACCACTCTTAGGTGTCTGATTCAGTAGGTCTGTCGGGGGTAAAACCCAAGAATTTGTATTTTTAACAAGTTCCCAGGTGATGCTGCTGGGCTGGTCCAGGGACATACTTTAAGAATCTGTAGGAGACCTCAAAGCAGCAAGACAGAAGAAAACTGAGCCCCAGTAGCGGCATGGTCCGTTTTCCCCAAACCACTTGCCTCCCCTATACTATTACTTGAAAAAGAAATAAAAGTTTATTCTGAACCACAAGGGCAGCTTAGGCTGTATCCTAACTAACACACATCCCTTGGATCACAGTGATTCAACAGGAAGGAAAATAAAGGTATAAAAATTTTTTCTCGTTTCATGCAAATTCACACACGCAGTTGAAACCCTCTAGGCTTTAGAGATTTTCCTATGAGAGAAGGATGGCTTGCAACACTGCACTGTTTACAACAGAAACCATTCCTTATGGTGACTGGTGAACACAATCCACAGAGTTCTGTTTGGGCAGCACTCTTGAGGCTGGAGGAATTATGATCCAAGCCGGCTAAGTTACTTTCCCCCATTTAAGTCCCAGCCATAGGTGGGTAACCCAAGCCTTCCATGCAAATCTCCTTGGAACCAAACCACAGCAACAATTCTGAATGATGCAGAAAGCCTTTCTAAATAGCACAGAGGGTGTGGATCCATGACTCCTCTCTCCTCCCCTCTTCACGCACTAATACAAATGGGACTTAAAGCACTCCAGCTCTCTCCACTTAATTTTCATGAGAAGGCTTTGGGTGTTTGTGACACCAAGCTGAATAACTAATGCGGCTTGGGCATCTGTTGGGCCAGGAGTGAAGCTGGGAGGAGCTTACCTACTGGGAAATAAGTTTCAATCCCAAGCTCTTTCTGGCAAAACTCTTTGCTGGTGCATACTTATTTCCTGAAAATTCATAGTATTAAAAGGGGGTGGTTGGTGGGATTGGATGGCCACAAAATAGAAACTGACGAGCAGAGAAAGGGAAGGAGCTCACCTACCTTACAAACTGGCTGAATAAAGCGGTCGTGTTCCGGATGATCCGGGCAGCCTGGGACTCCTCATGCTGGCATCTCTGCAGTGTTAACCCGTCATCCATGTGGCCTTCCTGATGGAGTATGACCTACCCCAGAGCCAAGGACACCAGTTCCAGGTTACACAGCTGGAGAGTCAACGTTTCTGGCACTATTTCCCTCATCCCTTTTACTCCTTCTCCCCAGCCAAGTTCCCCCACGGGGCCCATTTTGAAAGTGGGACATTAACAAAGTTATTTTCCCCATCCTCCCTATTGCTGACGTATGACTCATTCCTGAGACATGGTGCTTTGATGAAAATGAAACTTTATGTGCCACTGTGATGTGAGTTACAATAAATTCCTTGGGCCTAGATGGCCAATTTGAAAGGATGAAAACATATTTTATGATAGATTTTTCTCTTAAAATAAACACAAAACCTTATCCTTGGAGATGAGAAAAATCACTTTGTTCAGAGCCTTTTCCTCCAGAGAAAAACCAAGGAAGAAGAAAGACAAGTTAAAATAAAACCCTCTAAAACCCTCTACTGGGATCAGGCATGGCTTTCTCTCCTGCATGACAGCTACACTGAGTTAGCTGACTGTAGAACTGGGGAAGCAGCTCGAGATGGTAGTTTGCTTCTCATGGAGGCTAGAGAGGGGGTTTGAAAGCCTGGGCTTGGGTATCAGCTGACCTGAGTTCTAGGCCACAACCCAGCTGTGTGACCTTGGGCAAATCTCTGCTTTGACTTCACCATCTGCAGGTGGACTTAGAGGGTTATTTAGTGGATTAGATGATTTACATGTAAGTCATTTAGCATGTTTCCTAGAATATAAAAGGTACTCGATGCATATTTGTTATAAGGGGAAATATATTACTGATCTCAGATCGGTTGTCTGGAAGCTAGTATACTTACTGCTCACCAGTGACATCATGATAGAATTTTTGGGTGGGGCTGGCATCTTTTGGCATGGAGGTCAGCTGTTTTTTTCTCTAGAAGGGCCAAATATATACTGTTGTTAACTGGGATGGTTTGACTCTGGTTCAAGCCAGGGTCAAATCCTGATTCAAGTTCCTGGCATGGTTTCCTCTGGATGGTGAGTAAGTGAGAGGAGGCCATTTGTAGGTCCTGGGGAAGGGGTATGGGGGGTCAGTCAGTCTCTATGACAATTAAATATGTGGCTCCAAAAATATCCTTAGAATAAGGATTTTTGGTATCTCATTTTTAGCACAAAGAAACAACTTAGTTTCCTTTCCATGTGAAAATCTCTTCCTTATTTTATATTCTTCTGAAAGCATATCCTGATTTAATGAATTCACACAGGAAGTAGAATGCTGGCTTGTACAAGTTTATGTTCATTTTCGAATAAAGACCTTGCATGCCATCTATATACTGTAGCTTAAGCATTAGCAAAGGATGCCCTTACTATTGGATTCACCAACTCTTTCAAAACGTTACTTTGTCCGAACTTCCCAGCAACTGCTTACCAATGTTGCATTTAGATTTGCCAATACATCTCACTAGGTTTACTCTGGCCTCAGTCCCAGCTTTTGGGTCAGTCCCTAAAGACCTTAGGTTTTGCTTGTTCAGATAACACATTCAAACCAGCCAACCAAACAAGAAGATAATGAGAAATGGGGGAAATGCAGCTGTTAGAATGTTGTTATTATGTATCCTATTGATCCCTGCAGCTCAGGTCCTAAGGTCCTTTTTCTCTCGGAGGAATTCCATAACCCAAGAGCAGAGAGCAGAAGCCCAAGATGGAAAGAAGGTACTTCCTTTAAGGTGAAGTATCATTCGTCAGGGTTCTCACTGAGTCTGTTTCCCATTGGTTTTTTCTAAGTTCCCATTTTGTTTCATAAAATGCTTAACACAAATTGGACATTCTTTGTATTTATAGAGGGGAACTTAACTGGCTCCTCGTGAAATGGAGCTGCGCAGCCCCATCAAGGGCTGAGCATTATGGCACCATTTAGAGACAGTTTCTGGAAGCATCTCCCAAATTCACATGCACATTCAGCAATTAAATGGACCTCTGGACTATGGCCAGAAGAAAAAGTCAGGGGTAGGCGCTATTCACCGTAAACTGGGATCTCTCCTAGTTGACAGGGTCCTTCAACTGTGTCCCCACCCACACAGAATTACAGCCAAGATCCACAAATTCTACTTTCTTAAATGTCATTCTTATCTTAGTAGGTATGAAAAATTGTGGAAACTCCAGATGATATTATCGTACTCTTTAGAGGATTTAATTTTCTTCTCATTGGCTGTTAGGGTAGATGATGGGCCTTTGGCATCAATTTTCAATTTGCCCTTATTTCCAGGGTGTAGCCCTTACTCCTGGGTTAGAGCCCTTTTGGGGATTCAGTTGAAAACCTACTGTATTTTCAGGGGCCATTCCAGCTTGAGGGACTTCGATTCCCCACCTCTGTCTCCTAGTACTGTCATACTGTCCACATCTCTGCTCTGCTCTTCTCCAACATAGCTGGCGCTTTCTGTTTGCTATCTTAGCTTCATACTCTAACCACAGTCAGATTAAGATGCTAAGGGAAACTGCAAATAGAATTTCAGGTTCATGTTTCTATAGTTTCCTCCACTGGGGAATGTGGCCCCTCAAGTCCCAGAAAACTCGGCTGACCTTATCACACATATGTCTCTCCAGCCCAGTGAAACTAACAGAAGACCCCACTCCTTGTGCTGCAACTCCCCAAAATGCTGAGGGGAAAGTGGTGATAAAGGAGGAACTCACCTCAGTGCACTTACATTCTATTTGGGATCTTTAGCACCCATGTCCTGGGTGCCTTGCTTGTGGAAGCCTTCAAATGGTTTCTTTCTGTGTTTAATCCAGCCTTTATAATTGTTGGCAGAGGAAGGGCTGGGTTCATACAAGCTAGTCTTTGTGGCCTCTTACTTATTCTATTTTCTATCTCCTCTTTGTAATTTTATTTTCCCTTTCTCGATATTTTCCTGGTATGTTTCACTTTATACAAAATAAGCTATTTATTACCTTATGGTTTCCTCCCAACCTCCTTTCTTACAATAACCAGCATTCTGGGAAACTTTTCATCACCTCCCATTAGGCTGACATATACAAAACATAGTGTACAGTGCTTCCTAGAACCTTATTATGGGACTCCTTGACTACCCAAACCCATGTTTTATTAAGGGTTTTCAAAAAAAAAAAAGTATCATGCCTGGAGCATCTATTTTCTGGTTCCTATCAAAAGAAACCCTATTATGGCAATTGACTTCCTGGAAAAAAGATGTTTTATGTACCCAATCCAGATTTCCCACTGTAGCAGGCTGTGACAGACCACTCAGATCTGCATTCATTCTCTGTGAATACAGTATCATTCCACGGTATCTCATCTTTCTGCACGTTGGTTCCTGTGCGCTTGTTATCATGCAATCTGCGTTTTTCTTTGTAGAGATTCTATTTAGTCTGCATATTATGAAAACTGCATAATAACTCAATTATCCACTTAAATGAAAGGCGCAATGATGTGGACACTCCCAAAACAGCATACCACCAAAAGTCATTTAGTTCAGGTTTTAGAGCACATGGAACATATTCTACCCTCTCCTCACAGATTTGTCATCTAGGCAGCTCTTTTTTTTCTCCACTGAATATGAGGTCAGAGTAACCACATTAGGCTACACAATCTGTCACAGAAATAACTCTTCAGAAGAGTAAGAATAATAAGAAGTAAACATACATCATGTTCACCTGATTCTCACAATCACTTCCCTTGCCTAGTTGCTTCCTGCCTTTCTAACCCCTCACCTTTCTTTTCAGAGGTCCCAGGCGGGATGTCTTGGCATCTTGTGCTTTGTAGGTCACCCAGAGACCACTGGCTATATGTTGGACAAAGCAGACAGAGTCTCCGTACTTGATTTCTGGGACTCCCATGCCCTCTATATCTCGCTTGTGACTGGAATCCAGTTTCTCCTTGATTTCCTATTTCACAGAAAATGAAACAAAGGTAGGCATGTCTGATTAAATAGAAATGCAATGTATAAAGCAAGTCACCTGTGCAGAATTTGTAAGCCAGGGAACCGATTACCAGGATAATCATCATGTGCCTATCCAAGCCAGGACTGCAGAAAGGCTTGCTTCCTTTATCTGCTGCTAAATGTAAAATCAATGGATTTCAAGTTTTGGCTACTTTAGTGATTATTTAATCACTCTTTGGTTCTGGTTTTACATAATTCTCCATTATATTTTCTACTTTCTTCATCCCGACTTAGATACCTTAATAACTAACCCTTTAATGGCCAAATAACTTATTTTCAGCAAATTGTATCTTCCATGATTTTAATGGTTATGTTACATAAATGCCCTGACTCAGAGCTTTAATTATATCTGTTAAAATCATATAAGTATGGAGACAGAACCAAGATGGCGGAGTAGAAGGACGTGCTCTCACTCCCTCTTGCGAGAACACCAGAATCACAACTAGCTGCTGGACGATCATCGACAGGAAGACACTGGAACTCACCAAAAAAAATATCCCACATCCAAAGACAAAGGAGAAGCCACAATGAGACGGTAGGAGGGGTGCAATCACAGTAAAATCAAATCCCATAACTGCTGGGTGGGTGACTCAGACTGGAGAACACTTATACCACAGAAGTCCACCCACTGGAGTGAAGGTTGTGAGACCGACATCAGGATTCCCAACCTGGGAGTCTGGCAACAGGAGGAATTCCTAGAGAATCAGACTTTCAAGCCTAGTGGGATTTGATTGCAGGACTTCGACAGGACAGGGGGAAACAGAGACTCCACTCTTGGAGGGCACACACAAAGTAGTGTGTGCATCGGGACCCAGGGGAAGGAGAAGTAACCACAGGGGAGACTGAACCAGACCTACCTGCTAGCGTTGGAGTGTCTCCTGCAGAGGCGGGGGGTGGCTGTGTCTCACCATGAGGACAAGGACACTGGCAGCAGAAGTTCTGGGAAGTACTCCTTGGCGTGGGCCCTCCAAGAGTCTGCCATTAGCCCCACCAAAGAGCCCAGGTAGGCTCCAGTGTTGGGTTGCCTCAGGCAAACAACCAACAGGGAGGGAACCCAAGCCCCACCCATCATCAGTCAAGCAGATTAAGCTTTTACTGAGCTCTGCCAACCAGAGCAACATTCAGCTCTACCCACCACCAATCCCTCCCATCAGGAAACTTACACAAACCTGTTAGATAGCCTCATCCACCAGAGAGCAGACAGCAGAAGCAGGAAGAACTACAATCCTGCAGCCTGTGGAACAGCAACCACATTCATAGAAAGAGAGACAAGAAGAAAAGGCAGAAGGCTATGTAACAGATGAAGGAACAAGAAAAACCCCAGAAAAACAACTAAATGAAGTGGAGATAGGCAACCTTCCAGAAAAAGAATTCAGAATAATGATAGTGAAGATGATCCAGGACCTCAGAAAAAGAATTGAGGCAAAGATCGAGAAGATGCAAGAAATGTTTAACAAAGACCTAGAAGAATTAAAGAACAAACA
>NC_041224.1:104688752-104690050 GCF_002837175.3 Physeter macrocephalus | reverse complement strand
GAGAGAGAGAAAGGACCCGAGAAAATATATGAAGAGATTATAGTCGAAAACTTCCCTAACATGGGAAAGGAAGTAGCCACCCAAGTCCAGGAAGTACAGCGAGTCCCATACAGGATAAACCCAAGGAGAAACATGCCAAGACACAAAGTAATCAAACTGGCAAAAATTAAAGACAAAGAAAAATTATTGAAAGCAGAAAGGGAAAAACGACAAATAACATACAAGGGAACTCACTGTTAACAGCTGTTAACTCAAGGTTAACAGCTGATTTCTCAGCAGGAACTCAACAAGCCAGAAGGGAGTGGCATGATATACTTAAAGTGATGAAACGGAAGAACCTACAACCAAGATTACTCTACCTGGCAAGGATCTAATTCAGATTCGATGGAGAAATCAAAAGCTTTACAGACAAGCAAAAGCTAAGAGAATTCAGCACCACCAAACCAGCTCTACAACAAATGCTAAAAGAAATTCTCTAAGTGAGAAACACAAGACAAGAAAAGGATCCACAAAAACAATCCCAAAAAAATTAAGAAAATGGTCATAGGAACATACATATCCATAATTACCTTAAACGTGAGTGGATTAAATGCTCCAACCAAAAGATAATAACCTTGAATGTAAATGGATTAAATGCACCAACCAAAAGACACAGACTGCCTGAATAGACAAAGAAACAAGACGCATATATATGCTGTCTACAAGAGACCCACTTCAGACTTAGGGACACATACAGACTGAAAGTGAGGGGATGGAAAAAGATATTCCATGCAAATGGAAATCAAAAGAAAGCTGGAGTAGCAATACTCATATCAGATAAAATAGACTTTAAAATAAAGAATGTTATAAGAGACAAGGAAGGACACTACATAATGATCAAGGGATCAATCCAAGAAGAAGATATAACAATTATAAATATATATGCACCCAACATAGGAGCACCTCAATACATAAGGCAACTGCTAACAGCTATAAAAGAGGAAATCGACAGTAACACAATAATAGTGGGGGACTTTAACACCTCACTTACACCAATGGACAGATCATCCAAACAGAAAATTAATAAGGAAACACAAGCGATAAATGATACAATAGACCAGATAGATTTGACTGATATTTATAGGACATTCCATCCAAAAACAGCAGGTTACACTTTTCTCAAGTGCACACGGAACATTCTCCAGGATAGATCACATCTTGGGTCACAAATCCAGCCTCAGTTAATTTAAGAAAATTGAAATCATATCAAGCATCTTTTCTGACCACAACGTTATGAGATTAGAAATGAATTACAGGGG
>NC_041224.1:104685170-104687589 GCF_002837175.3 Physeter macrocephalus | reverse complement strand
CCATGAGAGATTACTACAAGCAACTATATGCCAATAAAATGGACAACTTGGAAGAAATGGACAAATTCTTAGAAAGGTATAAACTTCCAAGACTGAACCAGGAAGAAATAGAAAATATGAACGACCAATCACAAGTAATGTAATCAAAACTGTGATTAAAAACCTTCCAACAAACGAAAGTCCAGAACCAGATGGCTTCACAGGTGAATTCTACCAAACATTTAGAGAAGAGCTAACACCCATCCTTCTCAAACTCTTCCAAAAAATTGCAGAGGAAGGAACACTCCCAAACTCATTCTATGGGGCCAACATCACCCTGAAACCAAAACTAGACAAAGATACTACAAAAAAAGAAAATTTCAGACCAATATCACTGATGAACACAGATGCAAAATTCCTCAACAAAATACTAGCAAACAGAATCCAACAACACATTAAAAGGATCATACACCACGATCAAGTGTGATTTATCCCAGGGATGCAAGGATTCTTCAGTATATGCAAATCAATCAATGTGATAAACCATATTAACAAATTGAAGAATAAAAACCATACAATCGGGCTTCCCTGGTGGTGCAGTGGTTGAGAGTCTGCCTGCCGATGCAGGGGACACGGGTTCATGCCCCAGTCCTGGAAGATCCCACATGCCGTGGAGCGGCTAGGCCCATAAGCCATGGCCGCTGAGCCTGCATGTCCGGAGCCTGTGCTCCGCAACGGGAGAGGCCACAACAGTGAGAGGCCCGCGTACGGCAAAGAAAAACCCAAAAAACAACCATACGATCATCTCAACAGATGCAGAAAAAGCTTTTGACAAAATGCAACACCCATTTATGATAAAAACTCTGCAGAAAGTGGGCATAGAGGGAACCTACCTCAACATAATAAAGGCCATATATGACAAACCCCGAGCAAACATTATTTTCAATGGTGAAAAACTGAAAGCATTTCCTCTAAGATCAGGAATGAGACAAGGATGTCCACTCTCACCACTATTATTCAACATAGTTTTGGAAGTCCTAGACACGGCAATCAGAGAAGAAAAAGAAATAAAAGGAATACAAATTGGAAAAGAAGACGCGAAACTGTCACTGTTTGCAGATGACATGATACTATACGTAGAGAATCCTAAAAATGCCACCAGAAAACTACTAGAGCTAATCAATGAATTTGGTAAAGTTGCAGGATACAAAATTAACGCAAAGAAATCTCTTGCATTCCTATAAACTAATGATGAAAAATCTGAAAGAGAAATTATGGAAACACTCCCATTTACCACTGCAACAAAAAGAATAAAATACCTAGGAATAAACCTTCCAAAGGAGACAAAAGACGTGTATGCAGAAAAGTATGAGACACTGATGTGAGAAATTAAAGATGATACCAACGGATGGAGATATATACCATGTTCTTTGATTGGAAGAATCAATATTGTGAAAATGACTATACTACCCAAAGCAATCTACAGACTCAATGCAATCCATATCAAATTACCAATGTCATTTTTTACAGAACTAGAACAAATCATCTTAAAATCTATATGGAGACACAAAAGATCCCGAATAGCCAAAGCAGTCTTGAGGGAAAAAAATGGAGCTGGAGGAATCAGACTCCCTGACTTCAGACTATACTACAAAGCTATAGTAATCAAGACAATATGGTACTGGCACAAAAACAGAAACATAGATCAGTGGAACAAGATAGAAAGCCCAGAGATAAACCCACACACCTATGGTCAACTAATCTATGAGAAAGGAGGCAAAGATATACAATGGAGAAAAGACAGTCTCTTCAATAAGTGGTGCTGGGAAAACTGGACAGCTACATGTAAAAGAATGAAACACCCTAACACCATACACAAAAATAAAGTCAAAATGGATCAGAGGCCTAAATGTAAGACCGGACACTAAAAAACTCTTAGAGGAAAACATAGGCCAAACACTCCTTGACATAAATCACAGCAAGATGTTTTTGATCCACCTCCTAGAGTAATGGAAATAAAAACAAAAATAAACAAATGGCACCAAGCGAAACTTCAAAGCTTTTGCACAGCAAAGGAAACCATAAACAAGACGAAAAGACAACCCTCAGAATGGGAGAAAATATTTTCAAACGAATCAACAAAGTATTAATCTCCAAAATATATAAATAGCTCATGCAGCTCAATAGTAAAGAAACAAACAACCCAATCCAAAAATGGGCAGAAGACCTAAATAGACATTTCTCCAAAGAAGACATAGAGATGGCCAAGAAGCACATGAAAAGCTGCTCAACATCACTAATTATTAGAGAAATGCAAATCAAAACTACAATGAGGTATCACCTCACACCAGTCAGAATGGGTATCATCAGAAAATCTACAAACAACAAATGCTGGAGAGGGTGTGGAGAACAGGGAACCCTCTTGCACTGTTGGTGGGAA